>NC_142105.1:22775000-22990000 GCF_056152115.1 Neolamprologus brichardi
ATGATCTAAAATAAAAGCTACCTTTGTGGAAAAGTGCAGAATCCAAATTCATCTTAAAATATTGATTAAAACAGATAATAATGCCTTGTATTAAAATAAAGGTTAATTCCGCAGATGAGAGGATTTGTGACTTTAGCCAAAACATTTAGTCTAAGCAACCTGCAGCCAAGTACTTGGAAATTTCTGTGTTGGCTTGACTATGCAATTACTATGGTTTATGTACAAATTATGCACAGGTGATTTACTTTCTGCATACCTTTTATATGGAGACAACACCACCATTAATGGCAAATTTTAAGAGGTGCAGTTTATGTTTCTTTATTGTGTTGTCACAATTATTTATTTACATCAGCCATTTTCAGTTATTAAAGGCAAGTAAATGAAATAAATCTCAGAATCTGCGGCTTTAACGTTAGCCTCTCATTTTCCCTGCAAACTAATATTTATTTAAGGATGGCAATGTTGTGATGAGCCCAAATTTTTAATTGCCTCTGCAGCAATCTCCCAGGTCTTATGGTCTCATCTATCTGTCATGGCAAGCAGTGATACACGTGATAGATGTGTGACCTAATGCTTGTTAGTGTGCATGATCACCTGGACTATTATGCATTTTATAGGAGCTTTTACCTAAATGACCAGTGGGCTGTTTGTTGAACTAATTGATACAGCATCATTACACATGTTACAGATAACACGAGGTTAACCGGGGACAATAGAATCGATAGCCTTGTCCAGATGTTTGTTCTCTTACTTTTTACACTATATTTGGCAATGAAGTGATTTCATCATGCATCATTAATGTTTAGCCAGCCCAGAAAAGCCAAAACAACATTTTGAGAAGTTTGGTAATAATGTGAGAGTGATAATAATTATTCTTCCTTGCTTCACTCTGGTGAAGCAAGACAGCCCTGCCCTTGATAAAAACATACACAACGGTAGGACTGCTTGTGATGAGAACTCCCCTGACCTTAATTAGCTGCGTTCACGGCATTGCATGAACCCATTACCGAGACTTTAAAGCATATCCATTTCATTTCTCACCATTTGTCTACACCTCTGGTCTGGCTAATGAGAGCCAGAAAGGACTGGAGGGAGGCTGTTTGGGTGTTGGAAGACTGTCGCCAACCACAGAGATTTGTAAAAAAAAGGGAAAAAAGTAGAATAAACTGGGGTTGCTTGCTGGCTTTATAGCCTGGAGTCACCTCAACTGAGTCTGAAAATTTAAAAACTGTCTCATTTCTTCAGAATTTTACTTCCCCTGCAAATTTGACTGCTTTAATTATGTGAATTAAACAGCATGACGCTCAAATATTTCTTGAACATGGCTGTTTGTTTTTGTGTGCACTGATGTTACAACTTCAATATGTCCAAGACAGACACATGTGTTATAATCATTTCATTTGTCCTTTTCTTCCCCATCTATCTTTGCAGACAGTTGTCTGTGTTGGTGACAAAAAAAAGCACAAGCTCTACAACCATCCCAATATCAAAGCAGGTGATACTTCAGCTGGAGATTTCTCCCCTAGGGCAGAGTGAGCAGAGTTGACCCTAGAGTGGCCATCCATTGCATTCCTTTGAGTACACTCCAGCCATAATAACACTTCACCACCTCTTTCATCTATCAGCACCAAGCTGCGATGCGGCTAACTTTGTTTCCTGCTGAACACTTTTGCCGGTGACAGTAATATTCACAAATAATTTGCAATTCAAATGCTTGTCTGTCGAAAAAGGAAAAAGCTGGACCTGAACACAAAATCATATTAATCATATTTTTTTCCTTCCTTGTCATCGCCATAGGACTGCAACACCAGTCCTGGAGGTCTGGAAGCTGTTCAGTCTGTTCACACAGGGAAACCAACATCAAACATTCAAAAAGCCACGTCTTGGTTAAAACTGAGCTGACTGTAATGGAATATGACTGACAGCAGATGATTTTCTGATTACATGCCTGACAGCTTGAACTTATTGAAAATGATGAGGACAGCTGTTTGCTCTGACTCACATGCAATTAGGTTTTGACTTCATCAAAACCACAAATTAATTAATAGTGAAATAAGGAAAGAAGATTGTTTTCTTTTTATAAAGAGTGTGCGTTTATCTGTTCATAACATGAGGCAGGCACGGCTGACTCTTTTACACTCGTTCACATGGATGCATTTTGCTTAAAAAGTTTCCTTTTTATATGATGGTGCTTGCTTTGAGTGCACCAAGATGCACAATCTATAATTACTGCAAACAGATCTGTTTGCATATTGAACCTGCGATTCATGCTCCTAGAATGAGCAAATTTTATGTTTGGTTTATTAAGACATCGAAATGCCTACGTCCCAAAGAAAAAGTCTCTGTTTAACTTAACTGGATCTGCAAAGTCCCACCTGCAAAACACTTAACAATGTTCAAGGATCTCCTCCTAGCGAGACGACAAAGGGTTTTTAGTTTTTATTTGATTTCAATATGTATTCTTTATTTTGTAAATGTAAATGATGCTACCACCTATTGCCGACTGCATTAACCGAATAAACTATGTACACTCTTAATTGATGGTTCAATCCCAGGTTGTTCTGGTGTGCTTGGGAAATATCGGTGCAAGATAACCAAACCCCCAGTTTCTCTCCAATACGTTCATTAGAATGAGGACGTTAGAAAGCACTTAGGTGTAGAAGTAAGGTCTGTGAAGGTTCTCAGTTATCCAGGTTGAAGTGGCTCTTCTGTGTTGAGAGCCACCTCGACGGGACAAGACTCGGCTGTCCATCTGCATCTAAAGGACAAAGGTCACTCTTTCGAGGATGCCAATGTTCACGTTTTGGACAGAAAGAAGCCATCTATGTCCAGTGTGAACAACCATCTTTGAACAGAGGCGGTGGCTTACGACACCAACTGTCTGCCATCTATAATCCAGTTTTGAGATCCCTTCCCAGACACCTTAACGCCCACTCACACCCCGGGCCATTTGACATGATAGGGTGGGGCTAGGTTTCGCAGGCCATGTCCACACTAATATGTTTTTGTTTGAAAATGCATCTTTTTCTCTTTCTCTTTCTTCCGTCCACACTGGGACAGCGTTTTTGGTCAAGGGAAACAGAGCTTTTTGAAAAGCTTGTGGATGAACAACTGTTCGGAAACAATTGAAAACAATAGCGTGGACAAGGAAAACGCAGTTTTCAAATTTATCTGGATTAGTGTAGACGTAGCCACAACGGTTTTGGCCTTGGCTGATTGTGACCCACATCTGTTTTCACAACTTGGCTCGTGTGATTAGGTAGAGGATCAATAGGTGGTCCATGACCGTCTTGGGGACACTCCCATAGTGCTTAAAATTTGGGACTCTACACCAGTTCCTCTTAGAATTGAAGAAGCTTCTCAGATGAGAGGTGAAACGTCTTCAAGGAAACTTGAAGAAGTCCAGATGCTTTTCTTTCCAACATCCTTCGACTGCTTGTGTAAAAGGGTGAATGAGGCATGTTGTTTAAAGTGCTTTCAGTGCTCAAATATAGAATAGCAAAGCGCTATATAAGAACCAGTCCATTTGCCAATTTTATATGTATTCACATTTTAGTAAGTTACAAGTAACCAAACCAAAATGTTTAGCAACCTGAGATAAATTCAGGTTAGGTATCTCTAACGCCGGCTGATGTTGCTTGATAAGCTTGAGAGTTTATGTGCTTCAATACTATGCTGTAACTTCATTAAATAAAACATTCCCAAACCACTAAGACCATATATAAAATCCTATAACTGTAAGATCATTAATGCTGTGACAAGACGTAAACACAATAATAGTAAAAAAAAAAGAAAAAAAAGAAAAAAAGGTTGTAATAACAAATAAAAGTAAACATTACCCAGGATTCATTTGAAGCTGCGCACCATTAAAACAAATGGCGGATATAATTGGCCTCCCTTATTTTTAAATGTCTGTAATAAATGGCAATTTGTGTCACTTGTTTTGACATCTAATACTGCTTTTAGACAGGAGCTATATTTATCTAACGTCTCTCTGACTTGGAAAAACAACTTCTTTTTTTCCCCCAATTAAAGCAGATTTTCATTATGTTTACTGAAATTGCCTCTGAAACTTTTGTCATTAACTCTACTCTTAGTCTGATGGCACCTCTCAAGACACACATAAGCAAGCAGAGGAGTACCTGAGGGGTGCTGACGGCTAAAGGGCTTTGGAGATAAAACAGCTGCAAAACATGCAACACCTTCAGCACGGCAACTTTTGGGAGCCTTCACGTCACGAAAGGCTCACAGGCCCAGAGCAGCGAAAAGCTCAGACAATCAACCAGGATGGGGAAATAAGGTGGTTGGTGTCAGCTGGGTAATTTTGTTTACCTAAGAACTTTGCGAGTGTGAAGTGCTGCTGTGATTATTATGGCGGTTATGATTGCTGTTATCCACAGAGTCATTGTGCTCAACCCGCTGTCATCTTCAATTACCGCCGTCTGGTGGGGCCCCCCCACCCCTCCAATCCTCGCGCAGCCTGTACAGCCCCACCCTCGACACCCTTACGACTGTTAAAAAGAAAATCCATACACATCAGGTTATCTTTGTGTCTCCGCTTTCTAAACAGAGCATGACAGCGACGGGGAGGGCGAATTCGTGTTATGCCTCGCGGGTCATCAAGGAGCCCATGTGTGGATTGACTCGCTTCCCTTCGGGTTTTGAAAGACACAAATGTCTCTCGGGGTTGAGGATGGGCAATTCAAGTTTTCAAGTTCAAGTAGTGCACCTTTTGATGTGCAGCTTCAGCTCTGGCGAGGTAGCGTGGGCCTGGAGTGGCAGGTGTGTAGGTGAGCTTACTGACCTCTCAACAGACACAAGATCTGCCAGCTGTAATTGGTCTCTGTTCCATCTGCTTTCTTATCTAGTTTTCTGACAGTCTCTTGACAGCAAAAGACAAATTATTGATCTGTGCTTTAAGGATATAAAGGACATGTAATTTAGCCACAGAAATTCAGCACACACAGTATGAGCACGATACACAGGATACACTCTAAGAAGTACAGTTGACTCTTGTTAAGCACCTCAGTCGGGTTATTCCTCAGAGGAAATAGAGGGACGGCCTGCATGCTAATACTGTCTTAAAATAAAATGAGAATCAAGGTGGCCAAACGTCTCCATATGCTGCTGACGAGCATTTGACATACAACAATTCTCAGCTGTCATATAAGCCCTTCAGGACACTAGAAGGTATAAAACAAGTTCCTCCTAATTAGTAAAACAAACTGTTTTTCTGCTCATTATTTGTTATAAAACGAACCCCACTTCCTATCCCCTTTTTCTTTGTTTGTTCTTTCTCCCAAAAACTATGAGAAAAAGGGTGAATTTTTTTCTCTTGTTTTTTTTCCTCCACTGAAATTAATTTAATTGCATTTGTATACTTTGCCTCCAGGCAAGGTTCGCCCACAACGGTTTAATCTTCACACAGAGTGGAATGAAACATACATATATAATGCATGCGCTTCACATTGCACTTCATGTGAATGGTAATTAAAAAGAAATCATTTTAATTCGGTGCGCTTATCACAGGGGATGATGGAAGTGGAAGGTGTGTGGAAAAAAGGGGGAGTGTGTGTGTGTGTGGAGATGAAGGGGGTGGGGGGGCAAAGAGGACAGATAAGGTGGGGATGGCGCTGTCAGAGTGTCACGTAGAAGGCAGGTTGAAATTCCCCTCCTTCAAAACCGAGACAGCCCCGCATCCCTCATCCCGAGGCTGTGGACAGTTTGATCATGACACAGAGAAGGCATCAAACCCGCCTTGTTTCCCTCACTGTCTTTAACCCTCTCAAAGAGATGATTCTCTATTTATAAACACAATAAATATTCCTTGCTTCACCTTGGCACCGGAATTTCAAATAGAGACACACATATGAAAGGTCCCCGACTCATTTGTGGCTTTCTGAACGTGGCACTTTGCACAAATAAATGTGTTTAGTTCCCCCAAGCATCTCTTAACAACGCCATTATTTCTTCATCCATTCACAGATGGCTGCCCTTAGCTTCCCTGAGAGGATTGCAATTATCAAGAGGTGTTTGGCTTTATATTCACATGCTTTAGAAGAATTAACACCGAGGCAATAACTCCAACATGTGTAAGATAAGCACCGACAATATGCCTGCTCCCCAGCACACACCTAAGAAAAGGGTTTAACACTGGATCAAGTAGCTTCAGCGGAGCACATTTGAAACACATCAGGAAGTGAAAACTATAAATATATTGCCAAGTGCATGACTTACCAGTAAATAGCCTCTAGCTGCAACACACAAGTGATACTAAGCGGATCTGACATTATTTCAGTCCAATTTCACTAGTTCTTGGTAATATCACTGGCTCTGCCTGCAAGAGCTCAAGTACTTTTTACATTCTCATCTCAATACGGTGATACAGTAGCCTTTCTAATCCTGTTAATGGCTATCTTTAGCAGAGCCGTGGTGTTTTCTGGCAAAAGAGAAGCCAGTATGCCTGACGATGAGTCAAGTAGCGGACAGGAATTACAAGTCCAGATCTCCTGGCAGTGCACCTTGGCCCTGTTAGGAGAGAACATGCTCCACTCTGCTGCCCATTTACTCCACAGATATGGGCTGCTCAGCTTTTACTGAATGTTTACTCCTCAGGGAATTGGCTCCATCCTGTTAAAGTTCAGGTCACTTCCCACCCCAAACCCCCACCCGCACCCTCCTCGGCTGCTGCTCCCCTGCTCTTCCACCACTTTGGTCACCTTCCTTTTCCACACAGTGCATTTCAAACCTGGATAGCATCAGCAATATCCCTCAGGTTTGGTTCAGAAGTGGGGCAAACGATCAAAGCCCCCCCTCCCCGAACACTCCTCCAATTCGATTTAAAGTGTCTTTGTGAGCTGGTTTTGTATGTCTACGCACCAGGGGTGTGTTTACAATAAAAAAAAAGGGTACAAAAAGCCACTTGCAGTCTTCATTGTAACTTTATCCTCAGTGGTTTTTGCACCCACGTTTTTCCCTTCAGAATCCAGGTTGCAATGCTTTCTCTCTTCACAACAACTTGATGCTTTATTTGACACTGATGAAGCTGTAAAATCCTCACAAAATCGTTGTGCAGTTTATCTAATTACAATTGTTTATCTATTCCTCCGTTACAGCAGGTGCACAGAGCAGAGTGAACGCTGAAAAAATGTTTTCCAAAGTGGCAACTGAGAGTGCCACTTCTACTGGGTCTCGAAGTCCCAATTTTTATCCCTCGCTCTTGTCTTTAAACAGTATCCTCTTGTCCAGCTGCCATAATCCATCTAAAAATTATAGTTAGGCTGTTTTCAGATCATTTAATTTAGAGATAATTAGACCCCGAGTTCAGCATCTCAGGCTGTACTGTTTAGACCCCACCTTGGTGTTTTGATACAGCTTGCTTGCCAAAGACAACCTAAGGAAGACATTACTCATTACTTGTGATCTCCTGTACATAATCCTTAAGAGCTGTCTGCCATATTGGATTGGCTGTGATGGCGAGTTGTCTTTAAACAGTCAGCTACAACTAGCTGAGGGGAAGTAAAACTTGAAAAAGTGCCATGCAAAGCAGAGAGGGAGAATGTTTGCTTTCAAAGTAAAAGTCGTGCCTCAGAAGTGCAGCTGTTTCAAAAACTTTGAGACTAAATTGTGAAACAAGTCCATTAACTCTGTTTTCAAATACAATTTCAATGTATTTTTGCATTGCTTGGTCATTTTTAACCTACAAACCTCCACTGCATTTCAGCAAACAAGCTTTAATCGTAGAGTCAAAGACAGTTCATAAAAAAAACTGCATCTTTTTTAGTGACATTCCACTTAGTAGACATCTTCCACTGATGGGAAGCTCCACCCTTGGAAAAGAATGGAATATCCCACCAGTCAAACTCCACCAATGTCAGAAATCTTAAAACCTTATTTCCTTTTGGAGATGACTTCATGATGTGATTGTTGCTGTTGTACGTTACTTTTTTGATTGTTATTTAAATTTGGCGACAACTGTGGGCTTTGTGTGAGAAAGGAAGGAGAAACAGTCTGAATTCAGGAAGCACTCCTTCTCAAAAACTATATATAACTTTGGAACCAAACAAACTATGAGCAATTGCAGTAATATGTTGGCGATCAAACTAACTGCAAGGAGGTTTTTGTTAACTAGTTGGAGAATGCATAGTTTTCCTTGTGAGACCACATGATAGCAGACCAGTCTCAAGGCTTGTGTAGGGATGGGTACCGGTATCCGGTGCCATTCTGACAAAAACGGTATAACCAGACCGAAAAGCAGCGCACATTTCGGTGCTTTATTTCGGTGCTTTTTTTTCCTGAGATGTCATACACTTTGGATTCTAGGTACGTATGTTCTTTTAGAGCAGAGCTACAGATTAAAAATGCCCAAGGCAAAGCGGTCAAAAGTTTGTCTGTACTTCACAGCAGAAGATGCTCAGCAGCCTGCAACAAGTGCTTTAACCCTCTTGAGGCAGGCGTTGCCGATTTGCAACAGTTAAAAACTAACAACCTGATTACCCCACATACATATTTCATGAGTTTTTTTTACTCAGAAGTACCACTGCAGGACTTGGTGCATTAGCAACAAAAAGTTTAATTTGAGCCTGAGAGGGTTAAGGCGATACTGTGCAAAGGAGGTAACACCTCCAATCCAATGAAACACCTGGCGACGCATAGCGTTTTTTTTTTAAAGCTGAGAAATGCACCGTATTTTATAGCTTGCTGCGAGAGCTCACACCGAGCACATATACTGCGGGTGTGGTGCCTGTTATCGGACCCGGAGTTAGCAACATCCCCCAAGAACAAGAGGAGAGGAGAGTCCTGGCCCCTAGCCCTGCCAGTGTAGCAGAAATGATGACGGTTGATGATGGCAGCAGCAGCCGTTCTTCTCTGAGTGAGTAGCTTAATATTGTTCATGTGTAATTTACGTTGAGTAGGTTAACCACGTTATTACATTAATGCATGTAAGGTGAACTAGCAAACACTGTCGTAGTTACATGCGGCTGTCTTCTTGTTTGATGGCAGATGCTCCCTTCATCCTGGCCAAAAAGGCTAAAATGACCAAAGAAAAAGTGGAAAACAGTTAAACATGAGAGGTTTTTGACAAAGTTTGTGTTTTTTCCATTGTTTAAGCACTGCTTCCAGCCAAGAGTGATACCATATATGCCCCATGGCTGCAGAAAAGGCTAACATTGTTATCTTTTTACAAAAAAACCAGCTGAACATGAGAGGTTTTTGGACCAATTTTGTGTTCTCCATTCTTTAAGCACCGGTTTGAGCACCGTTTAAGCACCGGCAACGTTTCAAAAGTACCGGTTTGGCACCGGTATCGGAGAAAACCTAAACGATACCCATCCCTAATTATGCACTTAACTGCAATTTGAATAATACAATGCAAATCATTTTCCGCTGAGACTTTTAAAGGGAGGATATTTTACTTTTAACTTGCACCCCCCAAGACAGAGACAAAAAATGTGAAAGAGGAGGGAAAAAGTGTTCCTTCTAAAACCCCATTAGGAGGGTCTGGCCTTCCACTTTTGACTCAGCTGTTAGCCTGGTAGCACTTTGTGCACACCACGTTATTAAATGAATGCACGTAAGGTGAACTAGCAAACACCATTGTAGTTACATGCGGCTGTCTTCTTGTTTGATAGAGTGATACCATATATGCCCTATAGCTACAGAAAAGGATAACATTGTTATCTTTTTAGAAAAAAACAGCTAAACATGAGAGGTTTTTGGACAAAGTTTGTGTTTTCCATTGTTTAAGCACCGGTTCCAACCAAAGGAGGTATGTCGTATCTACAGAAAAGGCTAAATTGGTTATCATTTTGCAGAAAAAAAGAGACTGCTAAAAATAAAAACATGAGAGGTTTTTGGACAAAGTTTGTGTTCTCCATTTTTTAAGCACCGGTTCGAGCACCGTTTAAGCACCGGCACCGGTTTGGCACCGGTATCGGATAAAACCTAAACGATACCCATCCCTAGGCTTGTGTGACTCAACTTTATTCACTTGACCTTACATTGTCACCTTGATTGTCACTTGCCCAAAACAAGAATAGAATAGAACAATCCTTTAATTGTCCCACAAGGGGAAGTTCGTGTCATGTAGTTAACAGTCACATGTCTCATTTAGATTTCTCTGGAATTTGAATGTGTTCATTTTTCATTTTCTCTTTTAATTTTTTTGTTTAAAAGTCTACAAACACACAGCTTTGAGGGCTACCACAATTTTAATTGGTGTTATGTGAAATAGTGAGAGTAGGAAAAAGGGATTAGCTACACATAGAGCAGGGGTGTCAAACATAAGACCTGGGGACCAAAATCGGCCCAGCAAAGACCCCAATCTGGCCTGCTTGGACAGCTTTGAGCAGGTCTAAATGTTGCACTTCTAGCAGTAGTTCCATAAATTTTAAAGTTGTATCTTTACTGATGGAGATTCTCTACATGGTCATTCATGCTGTGCTAAAGTAATAGAGTTTTTTTTTTAATTGTTATGGATACAAAGGCTATACTCTGTACCGTTAACACACTATCTATTATACACTTGGATACTTTTTTTTTCCTGTAATTTTACATGTTAAACGTTCTTACCATTTAAACCTTACAGATTATTTGTATGAGCCATGCTGACAGATTTCATTCACTTCTTTTTCATGTCGAAAAAACTGACACACACTGTTGAAATTTGACCTCTTTTCCTGATATTCAGCTATCGCAGGGATTAAATGCATAGATAAATGTCTTTACACTGACATAAAGGGGACTTTCACTGGTCTTTGTTTTGATTAAGGTCAAAGCAGACTGTATGTGACCCACCAAGTAAAATGAGTTTGACATCCCTGCATTAGAAAAAGAAACCACAAAACCTTTGTGTCATAAGCTTAACTTTGATTTTGAAGTGTTGTATTAATAGAAAGACTCTAGCCATCGCTCGAGCCGATGACGGAGAAAACCATGATGAGATTCAAGGATTTCACACCACTCTGGCATTACAGATTTCACAGGTTCAGTCAGTCTGCAGGTTCAGGGTGAGGTGTGATGTTGGCCTGCTTGCGACCACATGTACTTTAACAGCCCCAGCCCTTAAAGAATTCATGATTAACAGTATCAAACGAAACAGAGAGGAACAGCAACAAACAATCAGCTGCTTTCCGACAGCAAAACTAGCAGCGGTGGCGACGAGCGGCGGCAACAGCAGCAGCAATAGGATCCCGGCTTTGTTCCTGACACTGAGCATGTGTGTGAACATAAATTCATGGTGAATTCAAAGCCTTCCCTCTTGGCCCCATCAGGGAGCACATGCCACATACAGGCTTTTCACACAGTCTGCCGGACAGGACAGTCAGGCACACAGCAATTCTGCTTAGTTATTTTATCATGAAGCGTTACTCGTGGGACAGCAACACTTGTCAAAGTGAATATTGTAAAGAAACTCAGCCCCGCAAGGCCATGCTCCTATGATTTTGTGACCTTTGTAGAATGTGCCTCATTTAAGTCAAGGGATCTTTTTAAAGTGACTGCAAAGCTCCTTTTTACATGAACAGAAGACCAGCCAGAAGATATTGCCATCCCTGCCCTGCAATACTATTCCTATTTAGTTGCAGCTGTACAGCTGGACATCTTAATTTGTTTAGAGCAGTGGTTCTTAACCTTTTTGGAGGTACCGAACCCCACCATTTTCATATGCACATTCACTGAACCCCTCTTTAGTGAAAAATAAAATAAGATTTTTTTCAAATTCAAGACATATATATGTTTTTTACTGGTGCACAAAATGAGCCGTGCATGTCACGGCGGAGGCTCTGCCGAACCCCTGAGATCGACTCACCGAACCCCTAGGGTTCGATCGAACCCAGGTTAAGAACCACTGGTTTAGAGAGTGTTTCTGTGTGTGTTTGTGACATGAGTCCTTGAGGGGGTTCTAAATCCAAAATCCTTTATTCTCACACTTTAAAGAGAATAAACAGACACACAGGCCCCCAAGTACATTTGGATGGCTACATTAAAGGGCAGTGTTAGCTGACATTTTACTATGCCTACACTTTTCCCTGCCTCCTACGAGCTATGAATCAATTAGCCAGTGTGGTTAGATCACATGATCAGTCCCAGAGGGAGCACTCTGAAGTCATCAGAGTTATGAATATCTCCGAAGGCAAGACAGTGTGAAGGTGGTGGGTCAAAAGTGTAAAACATGACGTAAGTATCATTTACGTAGCACACGGGTCGATTTTTCTGGTCAGGGGCCAGAGACCTGTGAAGCCAACATTCACCTAATTAATGATAATAATATAAAAGCAGTTGTTTCTGAGGCCCAACAAGTGCCAGTTTGCTACCTATAATCAAATGTGGGCTGTAGCAAATGCTAAAATCCATTTCTAGTGGAGGTGAAATGACCTCTCAAGGACACAAAGACTCCCTGTTAATGGCACTCTGATGTTATAACAGTGGCTGCACACAATGAAAACATGGTGAGGGCTGTGCAGCTGCAATCAAGACTTGAAAGGTAGCCTATTCTGCTGTCCACCTAGCCATTTATAGGTGATACAGTCAAAAAGCCTTGTCTCTTTCACTGAATGAGCCCATTCAGGGCCACCATTACAAATGTTCTATAGGAGAGATCTATAGGGTAGGAGAGACAGCAAATAGAAACTGCTAGGGTAAAAAGTTGAGAGAAATATTGGGATAATTTAATATGAGGTCACAGTGAATGTTCATGTCATAAAAAAATATCTGGTTGCAAAACTTTTTTTTTTCTCTCCACCAAACAAAAATATCACATGTCCAGAAAGTTTTGCAAGAATGTACAGAAGTTACTTAGTGGAAGTGAGATTTTAAATTATTTTGAATAAAGATCAGCTTCTCCTTTACCCAAATTTCGAAGAAAAAAAAAGTCTTCATGGATGTCTTTATCCATACCTTTTCTATTTGCAGGTAAATTGTGCAGCTTCTGTCGCCAGCTTTATCTGAATGCCTGCAGGTTTCCTGAATTTAAATTTGCTGTTTGTATCTCTCTGTTGTGTTGGTCTATGTCAGGGTTATGTTAATTGACTTTCAGCAGGTGGTTTTGTGCCACTTTCAGATGGGGAAAAACAGACTTTCAGCTTTCCGTTGCTCTTGCTCTTTTTTTTTTCATTTCAGGTTTCTCAGGTTTTTCTTACACCTCTGAAGTAAATCTGCTTGGAGATAACTTCCAACTTGAAGGCACGAGGCATCATTAAAGTGAAAGGCTTTGCAATTTCATTTTAAATTTCTGTGCAGTTCTGCAGACTAATCATCAAACAAAACCGTGTCAAGCATAATTATAGTATGTAAAACACGGGTTAAACTGATCTTAACCTTGCCAATGAGTATGGTTATTTTAGGTCATTCAATTAAACAGAGGGGCTTTTTGGACAGAGTGAGCCAGAGGAATGGAATAATTAATTCGAGGGCAAATAATATGTGAATGTGGCTCATGAGGAATGCTTGAAACCAATTACCGTTTGGAGACTCATGCAAATAAAACAACACGAGAGGTAACCTAAGCGGCGTGATTCAGATGAGTCTTGAAACGTGCGTCCTTTGCACTGTGACACTGCTGCCCGTGATCATAAGCCCGGTGAATACTGAGAGCACAAAGCTGTCCTTCTCTATTCTGCCACAACAGCACATACAGTAAAATCTACAGTATTCATGAAAGGAAGTGTCCACTGCTCGGGTGCTCTGCCACATCCAATGCATTATCTCAGCGCAGAGATGAAAAGGCAGGGGCGTGGGGTTAGGAATATTATAGAGACAGATTGGGCACCAAGATCATCTGGACTGGATGTAGGACTTGGCCTGTACACAGCTGTGAAACTGATCAGTGATACTGACAGAGGAGAGAGGGGCACGAAAGCAAGCCGCAAAAGGTCAGGAAATAAAGTAGCTCTCACTCTTATTGTACCACCAATCAGCTTAGCTCAGCTGCCCTTTCCCACCTGTCAGCCATGGATCTGGGCTTGTTTTGATACTACACCCTTTCATGTCATCAGTTTACATGAACACCTCTGGTAACGGTGGATGCAGAAGCAATTAGCATCAAATTACAATCGCTGTTTGAGTTAATGGAGCTCAACAAAATTTGGAATTACCTGTGATTAAATACCATCCTGCCTCTGATTCGCCATACGGCAGAGCATAAAGATAAAGGTGGTATTTGTGATATCAAATGCCCAGTATGATGGATTAAATCCAGTAAAATGACAATTACAGAGTACCAGTGACATTTGGTGGGGTTGTTGGGAACCATTCCTCCAGAGGTATTATCTTGAATTGAATTTACATGCAGGGTTTCCAGTAATTACCTCCTGAACGGGAAAGAGAGAGAGAGAGCGAGAGAGAGAGAGAGGGGAGTGATAGACTGTTTTAATTGGATATTTGGCCCCTCTGGATGTGGACTGAACCATGGAGCAGCATCATTATAATCTCTCATCAGGTTCTAATTTGAACCCTGAATGCCCACTCCCCACTGTGCTCCACACACTTGAAAGTGCAGGCAGTCTGCTTAAATCTTTCTTTCTTTTTTTAGAGATAATAATAAAACCGATATTTGCGCATACTTCATATTCAAATGATAAAACCCATCCTATTCGATCCTAATCCAGTTTGCACGTATTCCTCCTCACACCATGATCCTGCTCGGTGTCCTGTTTCTGCCATAATTCTGCTTCCTGAATTGGATCATTTTGTCACATTAAGCTTCACTGCAGACAGAATGAGCAGATTTGTGATCTGATGCACACGCTGAACTTTGTCAGTGGCAAACCTCGCATCGGCACCGCACCGACACCCTTTGTCCCGGTGTGCATAAAGAATTGCAGAATTCGCCCAGCAGTCATCCTGCTTATCACCGAACCACCGAGCTGTGAGGTTGTTTTTGGTTGCTGATTGCAGACAATGTGGACTCACTCAGGGCCCTTCAGGCTGTAAGAACACTGCGCTCAGATGAACCCTGTCAACTCCATTACCTGCTGATGTGAAACGACCTAATGACCTTTGAATGAGCAGATGGGTATAAATCCAGCATTTCACTGTAAACCCTGTCAAGAATGGCAATGCAGGGTGGGAGGAGGGGGCCTAGAGAAACGGCAGGAGTGATCCCATACTGAAAATAACAGATGAGAATCTAATAAGAGTCTGAACATTCTGGACGTGTCCTGGGTTTAATGTTTCCACTGATTGTTTTCTGTATACATCTCTAAATTTCAGATTTATTTTACAAGCTTATTGAAAGATCAGTTTTATCAAGTTAGAGACGAGGCAGAATGCAGACAGCCTTCTGGAATCAATATGCTATAGGTCAGGTGAGAGCCTTGTATCTTTAAAATCGATACTTGCACATCAAAGGAGTATGCCATTGTACTCACTTAACAACTGCAAAAAGGCTGAACCCTGGAGGATCAACCCAATAAGTAGGTCAAAAAAACAGACCAATTGTGTTAACTGATAATGTGCCTCTGGATGAGATTTCTCCAAGAAATCCAATACTTTTTCTGTGAATTTGTGGTCGTGCATGTATTCATTTATATTTCACAATGTGCTTGTTTTGATCAATGGTTGAATGCGCTTTTAGCATTACTATTGATTGAAACCAAGTTGGAACCGCACCTCTTCTTGGCGTACAAGAGCCCCTTTACTTTTTACCGTTCAGCATTTCTTTACAGGAATCTACATGTAAATTAATCTGCACAGCTGAGTAAGTGCCATATTAGAACCCTGCAAGTGTCTTTGCTAGCAAAGCAAGTTAACATAACTGATGCAAGAGCAGTCATTTCATTGCCTATAAAGAAGCAGGTTGGTTTGCTAAATGTGAGAGGTTGTGATGGAGCCAGCAGCTCGAGAAGCCATTATGTGCGATTTGTCTGCTTGGACAGCCCAAACAGCTGATCATCAGTGACTGATAGGAGGCAATCGCACCGCAATCTTATCAGTGCGCCGCGGATTGAAGCCTGCTTGGTTATCTGCACATTGTATAAGGAAAGCAGTGCGTTTGTTCCCCTGCATGCTCCCCCCCCTCTCTCTCTCGCTCTCTCTCTGCACCCTGGGCACTGAGATAATTTTGCTTCCTTTTCAGGAATTGTAAGCATCCAAGTTTTAGACCTGTGTAGGTGTATATGTTAACACGTGAACATAGATTGTGAGTGAGGGTCTTCATGCCTGAGAGGCAGAGTAAGATAAGGATGCTCTTGTTTCTCAATGAGGGCAGCTACATCGATCTGTTCATATCAAACACCAAATAAGATTAATAAGATTAAACAAGCTCTGTGGGCTGGGGCTTCAAAGCGTGGTGTGAAGTTGTAATGGTGAACTGCGTAAAAACATAGGGCCTAGCTGCCAGAAATTATTTACCAGGGGCAGAAAATAAATTACATGATTAATTAATTACATCTTCTATAATAGGCAACACAAGAAAGGGATTTTTTTTAAAGCAATATATTGTTTGAGTATTTTTCAGGTCTTTATCACATGCAGACTTTCTCCTGCTCTTACAAAGGTTAATTACATTTAGGTTAAAAAAAAAGTTAGGAAGTACCTTGAGATTTAGAGAAAGCCACATTACACAGTGCTGTTGACCAGAGACTGTGCTGGAAAAGCACAATGCACAGAAAATAATTATATAACTGTAAAATATTTTATAAGAATACTGTGAGAGTGGGCTAAGAGACGTCATTGACAGCAATTTGACCACTTTTGCCTGTATGAGCATGTCTGTGTTCCAGTTGCTTATCTAATCTTGCCTTCACTTTCTTATTTTTTTCCTGCTGTATGACTTTGACAGCAGGCGCCTTCACTATGGAATTTCTCACCCACAAAGTCTTTACATTGACTTTACATTAAAGTAGCAACCTTTGAGGTTAAAAATAAAGTCAATGACAAAGTGCCAAAAACTGCAGTTCTTATCATGACCACTTAAGACTGGCTTAAAATTAGGGGCGGGTCTGCTATATGTATATATAGGGCTTCAGAACATGACTTCGAGGGAGGGGGCGTGGCTAGGATTTTTGGTTGAGGCGCCATTTGTGTAGGCCCAAACAAAGCGCTAACAATTGAGAGAAGCGAAAGCTCACAAATAACATCAGCTATGGTTCCTACTTGCTAGGTGTTCAATTGTAATGTTAGATTGCACGACCGGCAAGGGAATAAGCTTGAAAATGGGCTAACTTTTTATATTTATTTTTATACTGTTTCTACTCCACTGCCGTATTTCATACAGGTCCACATTTCCAATGCACCCTATTTTTTGCAAGTACCGTCTCTTTGCATCCACACGCAATCTGTCTATACCATCCTTTTTCTTTTGATCTGCTTTTAAGCATGGTTCGTAGCAACATTCCTTCCAACACACAGTTTGTTTTGATTCTTGGACTTCCAAAGTCCTATAGCCATTAATTGTCTGCTAAGCTTTACCTCTGCTAAGCACCTGGACTCACTGACTTGTACCTCTGTCCTGTATTTACACTGTTAGTGTCTCTGGAAGCATTTTCAACCGAATAATATGTCAAATAATCTGGCCCGGTATGAAGTACAGACCATCCAAGAAGTTCGTCCTCCAAAATTGGTGAGTGATTTTTCTTAGTCTGTTATTTAGCACATAAAAGAGGTCTGTGTCTTTTATTGTACTGAGTTTTTTGATACAACTTGCTAAACTAGCTCGCAAGCATTTGCTTATAACTCTGCACCAGAGATGGGCAGTAATGCGTTACAAGCAACGCTTTACTGTAATCCGATTACTTTTTTCAACTAACGAGTAATGTAAGGGATTACTATTGCAAAAAAGTAATTAGATTACTGTTACTTTACCGTGAGCACGTTGCGTTACTTCGTTACTAAACCGTTGTGATTTTGTTTGTGAGAGTGTCTCATGACAAAGACGTACGAGCGTGCAGCAACAGTCTGTATATCAACAATGGATAATATGGAGTGCGGGAGCTAGTACGGCCATGCAGCATTTAAAGCGTGGAAGTACTTACATTACTTAAAACATTAGCGTCGGCTGTACACTCTGCGTGGGAAGAAAACGTCTTTCTACAGTGAAAAATTAAACTTCAAATCTGAGCAAGCACCAAGCAGGCTGCCTGGTAGTAATGTGAAATTCACAGAGAAACCCCCAGATCCTCCCACTGGCATGACCGCTGCAGCACCAGGCAAACCTCCATCACTCCTGATAAACAGGTAAAAATACATTTAAGAGCGACAGGACTTTGTGCCACTGATGATGATTGATTTTATTTATTTTCTGTTGTATTTTACTTGCATCTATTAAAGAGTGAGTGGAAATAGAAAAAATGATTTTATTTTATATGCTGGAATATGCAGAAAATAGTTTTAAATGTTAAAGAATAGTCAAGTCAAGTCAAAGACTGTTGCATACAATTTAATTTCTGCTTAAATCAATGTGCATAAAATTAAAAGGTTAAAACAATTTTTTAAAAGAGGCTTTCTATTTGATTCAATTTTATATGATGGATTATGCATAACAACTAGAATTGGGCAGAAAGGTCTATCGCTTTATTACGTATTCCGGTTGTGTATCATGTTTTTAAAAAGCAACTAAGTAACTAATTACTTTTGAAATTCAGTAATCAGTTACTTTTCAAGTAACTTGACCAACACATCTCAGCACACCACACTCTCTCATCTATTGAACAAAGCAATGTGGCAGCTGCCTAAAAGCTGAATGGGTTATACCACAGTAGCTATCTTCTATGCAATGCATCTAATCTAATTTAATCTAATCTAGTTTAATCTGTTCTAAATTTTCAGTGTTTGTATTTCTTCGCATGTAGCATTCCACTGATGACAGTTGTGCTTAAAAAGGGTTTTACATTTTACTCAGTGCAGTGCAAACCTCCATGTAAATTCATAATAATTCATAAATGTGAATGCACACTTTGCAAGAAATAGCTGAAAATTCAGGTTATTAATCACAGTTACAAACTTTTTGTTTTTACAGTCTCCAAAATGAGATAGTTTAGTTCATTTCTTTCTTTCTTTTTTAAAAATATCTACTGCAACTTAATACTTTTCTGTAGGAAAGGTAGAAACTCCCCACCTATTGAATATCAATGGAGCCCACAGCCATTGCCAAATCTAAATAGATTACTGTACTACAACAGAATTAAAGAGTACACAGAAACAAAAAACAACACGAACAAAGCAGGCATTTGTTCTAACACCTAATGTGTTAAAAGAAACTGAAAACTGATTGGTTTGAAATATAATTAAGCTCTTCAAGACTTATGCACCTGTTGGTTCATGGTCTTACAAATTGGTGATGATTGCTTGTTATCATCTATCACTCTCATCTGCCAGGACCGGCTGGATGCTTCCGTTCAATGTGATGTTTCAAATTTGCTGCAGATGTTGCTGATGTTCGGACTTGTCCTTTCAGACCTTTTGCACAATTTGCATAAAAGCAGCAGAGTCTATACTACTCAGTCATTAAACTCCTTCAGATGTCCATATGGAGTGTATTCAGCAGTACCGGTGGTAGCTGCTTTGTCTGTTCTAATCATGCTGACAAGCTGTATTGCTGTGCATCACTTGCAGTGCACCCACTTCATGGAGCTCATTCATGAGAGTGAGAATGAGCGATGCAAACCGTATGTGTTAGATTGGCCATTCATAATTGGCTTCGAACAAAATACTGATGGCAGTTAAGCAAACCTATCAAGTTAATACTTACAAGGAACAACAAAAGCCAACAGGAATGTTATTATTTGTATTTGAAGTATGTTGTTATTATTATAAAAAGTCAGAGGATAAATTCTGATGAGGAAATGAAGTCTGCAGAGATAGACAGAAACAAATGCACTATATGTACTGTAGGTTTTCATCAGGACAAGCAAGGCAAGCAGTACTTGCCTAGCAAAAATCTAAAAAAAGTGTTTTGTTGTAAAGTTTCTCACCTGTTTGCATCCATTACTGCCATCTTGTGGTCACAGCAGGCTATTTTTGCAGTAAGCCAGCTTGCCTCTGATTCCAATGAAATCCACAGCAATTTCATGGGTGTGGTGTCACTTTTTGAAAGACTTGATTTTTGTTACTCAGAAGCCAGCCGATTTTTCCTGGTTGTTACTTGATAAACCTCTGATCTTTGAGAGGAGACTGCTGGGAGATTCACATGCGAGACAATCTGCCGCTGTGAGCACATGTTTGTAGAAACAAAACTAGCTTAAGCAAGCAGATGATCTTCTGAGATTTATCATCTTAACAGATACAAATTCCTTTTACTGACCATTTTGGACAAGATGTAATACAAACAAATTAGAGCGCAGTTTTTCTTTCTTTCTTTCATTGCCACATTAGCAAAGAAAACCTCGTTGATGGAGAGGAGAGGTCAGAGCCTGCGATGTCCAATATTAAATATATTAGCATTAAATAAAAATAAAATCTAAAATAAAAAGCTTTAAGCTCTGTGTGGCATGGTATGAATTTACAGGGGGATTTAAGCTATTATAGAAAAATTAAGGTGTTACATTACAATACTAGTGGTTAAACTTTTCAGATTTGCATTTCTAGGAGATGATAATATGAAAGTTTTCAATGAGTTCAACTTTTTGCTAATATTCTTTTTAAAATCAGGGTTAGGCTTTGGTTTCTGAGCCAATTAACAGCTCTTTTTCAGAGATATTTGTGATATAATATAGTAAAAAAGAACTATGTATTTTCTAGAATATAATACTAGAGATTAAACAATATCAAGTATGTAAAGTATTTAAAAATGAGCTCAAGCTTAATCCACTCATGGGGAACATTCTTCTTTATCTTTAAAACTTTTTTTTTTTTTTTTTTTTTTTTTTTTTTTTGCCTGTCCCATTTGGTTCTTTAGCCGTCAGAATTGTTGTCTGAAGACCAACAAGGATACCCAATGGATTTATTTTGCCAAATGGATCATCATGGCATTGCCGTATTGGTCCATTTGATCGACCTTTGTTTTTATTATTTATTTTATTTTATTTTCAGTTGTTACAGACGGGACAGACATGAGTGAGGGATAGGAAAGGGAGAAAGAAAGAGGAAGGAAAAGAAAAACAGAACGGGAGAGGGACAGTGAGAAAGGGGGGAAAAAAAAAATATCTCCGGGATCACCTGTTGAGAGAAAAAGAATAGAAAACAAGCAAAAAAACCAAAACAAAACAAAGCAACATACTATACACAACACCATCGCATTAATCTACCTAAGTGTAAACAGCAGTAAATACTAAATATTGAATGTTGTTGTGCAGCACGCAGGACAGACAGCGCACAATGTGCTTTGAAGTAGCAGCCAAGAAAGGTGTGATTTAAGTCTACAAACAGTGAACACCTGTGTGCACACCTGTGTGGATCGGCGCGCTTGTATTCAAATGGTTTCCCCATGTAATGGTCTGCAAGAGGATGTAGAGAGCCATAGCCCTGTCCCTCAGGGCATGAAGCAGGCATGGAGGAGATCCAGGCCCCAGACATCCAGAGGTCCCAGAGTGCAAGAGCCCAAGGAGGACCACCGGAGGGGCATCCGTGCCACCTTCATGGGAAGGGCTGAGGATACCCAGGCGAGGGGTCACCCAGTAGCCACCGGGCAGAAACCAGAGGGGGCTGCACCGGCGTGCTCGTCGGCTCCGCCGGCAGCCAGCTGTGCCAGAGTGAACCGAGCCGCAGGCACAGAGGCCGGAGGCCCGAGGGCCCTCCGCGCCCCGGAAGAGGCCCGACTGAGCAGCAGGCGCCAGGCCCCGCCAAGTAGCCACCAGGAGTGAGCTGGCACATGACCTGAGCGCCCAGCCCCGGACACCGAGAACCAACAACGCACCGACCCCTGAGGGCATCAGTCACCGGCAGGGAGTGTGGTGAGGGGAGATAGGCCTCCACACTTGGAGGGCCTGGGAGTTCCCAGAGAGGTGGAGTCTAAGACCCGACCTGACATATAGACACAGACAAACAGGCACACACAGACACAGACATGCATTCCCACCCTCATGCACACATATACAAACACTCAGCACTCACCCAACGTAGGAATAAACGTAAATGGACATGTACACACAATCACACTCCCCAAACATACTCTATACCCCGGGTCCAGGTATCCTCGCCCCCAGAGGGGGAAACGGCACCCAGACCCAAGAGATGTTACCCTTCCCTCCGGGGTGGAGGCCAGCAGACCGCCCCAGGCTCCGCAGCAGCAGGGAGGCCAATCGGACAGCCAGCATCTCTTCCCAGCCCCCCCGCCCCGATGGCTAGCAGAGAACGGGGGTGTGTTAAGACCCCATACCCTCCTCCTCCCGCTCAAGTGTAGTGTTGCTGCGTGTTGCTCTAAAGTGTGTTTAAAACAAGGGAGAGCATGGTGCTCTCTTTAAATATATATATATCTTTAAAACTTTGTGTACAACTTGCTAATAATAGTGTAATGTCCAATGAGTTGTTTTCAAAGTGATTTGTTGCCTCTTTTGCTTGTCTTTGTCCAATAAAAATTTGGTAATATACTAAATATTTATTTAACTAAAATATATATTGAACTAGCAACAGTATTGTATAGTTCTTCAGCCAGGAATAAGTGCAAAAGGTCAAGACATCCAGGAAGAGTGCAACAAGCTGCAGGAGGCTGTCAGCATAAAACGGTAAAGGACATGCAGCACAAAAGGTTATGTTTTAATCTGGCCGAGTTTATTAAACAGTGAAGGAAGTGTGGCGTCATCACCTCTGTTTGCCTTTCAGTAAAAGTCACAGCACACTACTGCTGTACATATGGAAATATATAAGCAAGCTGATGGTGCTACATGAAAAGCGAGATGATGACTCGCCGCTCAGGTTCATCCTCTGTGGATCAAGTATGTTTATACCAAATTTTGACCCAACACCCCACACCACTGGTCACCTAAATCACTAAGATTCATCTTCCTGCAACCATGAAGATCTGTATCTGATTTCACGGCAATCCATCCTGGTGGACAAAAAAAAGTAATTCAGCAAACATCTTGGTAAAAATAAATTACAGCAGAAAAGAAAAAACATGCACTGCATGATAAAGGACCAGCATATTGTTTATACGTCTTGTCTTGCTTTCATCTGTGATTGTGAAGTTAACTGTCCTCGGATCTCTTTGCTTAAAGGATCCAAGTGGTTATGCAGGGCTGCTTTTAGCACACACTCCATCAAGTACGATCAATCACGGTGCTCAAACATTCTGAGCAGGCAGGAAGGATGGAGTTTCAAAATGACAGGGTTGCGCCTGATCCACAGCAGATGATAAAATCCAATAAATTGGGCTTAAATCCAGCAGCTCTGTGTGCAGGCCTGTATTATATATACTTTATTAGGCTTCTGGCTATTGTAACTATATGACTTTTTTTGTATCAAGCTGAAATGTCGATCATTCAATGCACCTCCTGGACTTGAGCTTTGTAAGCCTCTATGGCAACTAAGCATACAGTTGCCATGGTGTTGCATCTATAGCCATGGCAATGGCATGTGGCCCTTATGCCAGAAGAAATTTTATAATTAGGGTATCCAGACAAAAATGTGGATTCAGTAGCACCTGACATATGGCTGGCAGTGTTACCTGTTAGAGCTCTGCAGAGGCTCTATAATGGACTCCCATCGCTCCTGAAGCTGCCCTGCAGCCTGTCTCCTTTCTTTATGGTCTCTCTCCCTGCTAGTTTCACACATGTTAAACCTCATAAAAAACACACACATCATTAGATAAAGCGCATGTTGGACACGCTGTTACAGCTTCGTAGTAATCAAAGCTAGAACATCCTTTGTGTTAATATGTATATTTACTTTTGCAGTTTCATTTATTTAAAACCGCTAAATTGGAAAAATAAGGTCCTTGAGTGAATATACAGTGTAAGAAGAGATGTCCTGACAGCCAGAGATGATCATTATCCTGCAATGTTTGATTGGCCCCTTAAAATGTTATGTGAAAGGAAAAAAAAATATTGGTATGGCAGTTTTAGAAGCACCTTAATAATCTGGTGTATGAGGCCCCGAGGATAACCCTTCTTCCTTAATGGTGTTGTTAGCAGTCTGTTGAAATCCTCGGCCAATACTCAAGGTTGCAAAGGCTAAGGAATGTGTAATTTAAAACAGTATATTTCTATTCTAATGCCATGCAGCTCCTTTGGTTACACAACACTTTTATACATCTACTACACTAGCACTGCAACATGACTCTGGGGGATCACTGGTTCCTAAACCAACACAAAGATAACTGAAAATTAACATATGTAGCTAATTACCTTAATCAGTGAGCACTCATTTATCATCCTAATGTCTAAATTACTTTTTGTCAAGGTAAATTAATTTGAATTGCACTTTGACCTTTCATGTCTGCACTTTTTTCAGGACTTCATGGCTTCATATGAACAAAGCTGTTGGAACTTTTCAGAATAAAATCATTTAGCCCATGCTTCACCGTATTAAACTTCTCTTTCTTTTTGGGTTCTTCTCATACTTTCCTATTTTGGGTTTTATATATGAGAAGATAATTACTTTTTAACACACTGTGCTTTCAGTGTGTTCCTACCCACATGCCCAGCAGCAGTCTTGCCCGGCTGTTTCTGGATGCTTCTCCTCTGAGCTCTCACGTGCCAAAGCACGAAGAAGGTCCGGAAGAAGACTAATTAGCCGATGAGTGGCACTGCAGGCCAAGAGAATTTTAGTGTATGGAAGAAATGTTTTTTCTCGTTTTTAGATAAAATAACGATTTTAGCCTTTCATTTACTGTTAAACGTACGACAGAATAAAATAAGATTATTGTGTTCTCTCGTCCCTGGTTATCAGATGAATTGATTCCAGCAGTCTTTTGAATTTTCAGAGAAAATGGGTGAAGATCAATGTAACTTAAAACACTTGGAGATGACAGTTAAGAAGCAGATGGGCTTTTTTTTTAATGAACAGATATGTGTCAGTTACTCAGCCATGATGTTCACAGCTATGAAATGCATATTTTGTGACCCACAGTACATCACATTACATTTAAAAAGAGAGTCGTTCCAGACCAGGCATGAAATGAAGCTGTTATCTGACATTCACATGACACTGTATCGCTTTTAGATTTAAGGAACATTAATGGAGATACGCAATGTGGAGCCATTTTATTCTAAATGAAATACATGTAAAATAGGATCGTCTGAGGAATATATATATATTTTGCTGATTTAACGTTTAATATCAATCTCACACTCTGGATTTGTTAAAATAAAGATCTACTGAAACCGACTTTTCCATAAGAACAAACCTCCAAGATAATCCAACACTTATCTGTATCTGTATTTGTTATTGTCAGAAAATCTTAATTGGCTGTGTGCAGGGTTATCACCAAAGCCCTATAGAACTCAAAAACTAAAAGATTCTTGTCAAAAAGGGAGGAAATTATGAATTTTTTTCTTCCTTCCTTTGGTGTTTTCATGTGAAAGTATGCGCTGTAATTAACAGAGCTTTGTTTGACATAAAGGCTAAATGCATCGCGTTGTCATTACAGCTATTACCGCTACTGCAATCGAAGTGGAATGTTGTGGACACCGAAGCCTTTCGAGAAAAGTCATCATGACCTCATACAATCCAGCAGCAGTTTGTTTGTGTGTTGGAGTAGATGTGCACGAGCCAAACTGTCACTACTCGGTGCAGATTGGGGAGATGTTTGAGTGCAGCACAGTCATGTTGGCAAAAAGAGGGCAGCATCTTTCCTATTGAGAAGGATTATTTCTGTCAAGTGCAGCACTCATGGGCCTATCTAAAAGCCATGCTAATAAATGTCCATCACTGTGGCTATCCATCACCACTACCCAGAAACAAAGTGCTCACCGCACCATTGTTGAATTAAAGCAAACAAGCTCATCTGCCGGGGAGATGCATGTGAATGAACTGCAGTTGACTGTGTGTGTGTGCACGGAAAGGCATTTAATGAAAAGAGGAAGGGAGAAGAACCCAAAATGCCCCCCACCCCACCCCACCCCCCGCCACCTAACACACATACACGCACTGGCATAAAAAATGCACACAGTTTAATAGCTGTGCATGCTCGCATGTGCACAATCATAGACTTCCATGTAAATTTGCCGAACTTGCGCGTCATTACAGCTATTTTTCCGCGAGTACTCTGATTGCGTTAATTATAGTTAATTGGCTGCCTCGCTCGGTTGATCCATCATTACCGGTTATTTGTTTGTAACCAGATTCAAAGTTCTCTCTGAAGTTAGTGTGGCTTGCCGGAGTTTGTGCTCTCTCAGCAGGTTATCTGAAAAGGCTTTCGAAAGTTTCAGCATTGTTCCAGCAGCAGCAGAGTGGCTCCATGTAATCACAAATGGCTGGGTTATTGTTTTACTGACAGAAACGCTCAGATTTCGAGAATTGTGCATTAAACATGCAGCCTAATAAAATATTAAGGTGCAGTGCAGATGGCATTGCGAACCTAAAAAAAATAGATGATTTGGTTTTTCTTTCTCTCCTTGCTGTGTAACACTGGCATGAGCTATAAAGGCATCTTTGTGTTTGTTTTTCTGGTAGAGAAAGTTTACAGTGAGCTAAAGCTGGTAATATTTGCGCTTAAGTGGCCAGAGTCATCTGTGGAAACTCACTGATGATAAGAAGTGCAATTCATTTAACCGAGCACCATTCTTCCTCTGCGATATGTTAAAAGATAGCGGGATACATTAGCAGAATGTACCCCCAAGTGACATCCGAGATAGAGCACCTTCCCCTATTTCACTCAATCAGTCCGCTAACACATCCCAGTAGCAGATCAGAGAGCCTAACTCCTGAAGCCTAAATCTAAGCTAGCTCATGGATTTGCAAGCTAACAGCGCGTATTCAAAAATCAACAGCTTTTCCTGCACACAGGAGGTATGACAGCTGCCTGCTCTACACTGAAACTGACAGTGAAACACAAAACCAGCCCACTGAGAGCCTTTTGTTTCGAATTGCAGATTTCACTGGAAAGAATTACAGTTATTGTTTTCCACAGTGAAGTCCAGCATGACTGCTCTGTCTCACAGTCCAACCAAATAAACGTCAGCGGGCACGTTCCACGTCTGAGTAGTCTTCAGGGCAGGTTAGCAGGAGCAGCTCGTCTGCTGGCAAAGGAGCAGATCTCTACCAAGTCCAGCCCCATTCTGGATGAATGATCTGCGCTCCCAACTGCCTGGCTCCCTCCATCAAACCTGGCCAACACTCATAATAAATGATAGTGTGGGACAATGCCCTATTTTCACCGCAGAGTCATCTGTCATGCCAGGCCAGACAAAGCCCCCAGAGTTTCATCATTTTCAACCATTGCTCACACCGAAGTTATAGAAAAGAAACCTTTATCTGTTCTGTAATGGTGGTGCAATGCCTCCAAAACACACTCAGACGTGTTTACGGAACCCAAACACGTTTTCTCTTTTGGGGTCTACCAGGAGTTTGATATATGATCTCACGCAACCGTCTGTTTTTTATTTATGAGCAAATGTGTCTCGGTTCCTGGTCAACATTTTATTACATGGTTGTTCCATTCAATTTTATGTGTTAAGTGCTTAATTAACCCCCGAATTATATTGGGTGCCATGGAAATGCAGAGAGTTAATGGGTAATGTCAATTTGCAGGTTAATCAGGTCACCTTCTATCGTGTGCAAAGCAGCAGAGGCCCCGTGGTCTTGTAGTAATTGTACACCCGAGACTGCTTTGACATTCATTCTGAAATCCATCTCATCTCTGGTCATACTGTGAAAGCTGTGCTATAGTTCCATGTCAGTGTACGGGAAGTTAACATGAACGTACCAGTTCCTGAATCTTTTCTTCCTTCTCCATCAAACAGCACAGCAGTCTAAGAATTAATTTCAGATTCAGAAGCAAATCCGTCACCTTTCTGGCAATAATGATTTATCATCTATTACAATTTAATGATAATGTTTATCTTAATAATTCTCTTCAGGATCACAGGATTGTCTCCTGAAAAAAAAAAATGTTTCCAGTCATCTCATTTACTCCAATAATACAGCTTTTCAATCACTTTGCATGCTGAGAAGATGCTGTAGGGTCGTATATCATCTAGATTAGGTATGCAGTGGCGTGTGTAAGAGCACTAAACATGAACTATCCACCTGGTTAAAGAAGGAGGGATCCGATATGCAGACCTGCAGAGTCAGTGCAGAATGTGACCCTGACTTTAAAACATAGCGTTCAAGAACAATGCTCCCATTTTTCAAACTGCAGAATGTATGTATGTGATGGATATTTCTTACACGCCACTACACATGTGACCTCAGGTCAACGCTATATGCTCAGGTGTTCACATATAATCAGGTGGAACGGGGGCAGGCTCTGCTGAAATACAGGATCAAGTGGTCCTGTGTAGTTAGTATCGTGCTTTGATTATAAGAAGCATATGATGTAGGCAGAACAATGTGCATTTTCTGCTTAAAATTGTACGTCCTAATTAAGACAGATTGCACAGATGCCGGAAAATTGCTGATTTTGAGTGTAAACCATAAGTTTCCTATCACAGAATAACTTGAAATGCTAGTTTTGTTTGCAGTTGTACTCTGACAAGTTGACTGAACAGGTGTCTCGCAGCAGATACTGGATATCTCTTGTGAGCTGTTTTCCTTCTTGAGAAAATAAAGGATTTAATGGCTGACCAGTTGGAGACTGACGCAAGCCTAATGCATTTCACGGTCCATTTCACCGCCATGAGTACGCCCATTGACAATAGCAAGCCATATTTTATCAATATAATATTTCACAACAAGCGAGACAGTTGATCTCAGAGCGTGCACGTGCGCTCAAATACGCGCGTGCACGCTCTAAAAATCGTTTTCACACAACATAATGCAAAACATGAATAATCACACCAGCTAACGTTTGACAAAACGCGTGGGTGTGATCTTTATGCGCAATCTGCCATAAGTCTGGCTCTCTCCTGACTTGAGCCGCCACCGCTACCCTCAGCCTCCTCCAGTCTCGGCTTCAAACTCTTCTCCAGGTGATAGATACTATTTACATGGCAGAGGAAGTGCTGTGAATGCTGTGAGTAAAGCACCTGGGCGCTGGCAGGCAAAGACAAAGTGCCTTGAGAAAGAAATGTAACAGCACTATCTATCTGGGTTATTAGAGTCGCCCCTCAGGATCCTTTTCAACAGAACACTGGCTATTATGTAGGCCACAGTGAAACAATGCAAGGAAAAAGTCTGGCTCGGGTAACACAGCAGAGGAATTAACTCTGAAGCCCCGAACCCTCTGCTTCCCATCCTACACCCCTAGCCCCACTAGTAGGATAATGAGAGAGTGTGCAAAACGGTAAAGTGTTTGTTAGAGAACACGAAACGAGAAGACAAATCTGTATATATATAAATATACACACACACACACACACACATTTTGTTCCACACCATCATGACAAACAAATTCTAAGTCATTATTATTCTGTCTTTTACTGGTTAAAAAGTACAGATGACTGGGCTCAGTTTTCTGCAAGCCAAGGTGGATTTCAAATCAGTGTTTTCTTTTTCTTCCTGAGAAATATCACAAGACATTCCACGGACAAGATACACAGGTGAAAGTTTTTCATGCTAAAGTGTATCGAGTGGTGCAGAATTATAATGCGCTATCGATGTAAAGAAACAGGTTGGCACGTACTGAAAAGAGACAGCAGGAAAAATGGCAAAAAAAAAACCCGGCGCCAACAAAATGAATGCGTGTTTGCACCGATGTTTGCAAGACACCGTGGACTGAGACAGCAGATGAAAGTCTGTAATTGATCATGCTGCAACCTTCCCGGCTCTTGCTTTGAATGTTTGAAATGATTAGTCTCCTGGCTGATGGATTAAAGCTAGGTGGGAGGGATAGGAGGGGCCTGCGAGTAGAAGAAAGAAATGAAACATGTGCACGCTAATTCTCAGTTGCTTCGGCGGTGCAGAATAATGGCACGGTGCTAATGTAAGAGTGATTGCATGCGCACTCCCATGCTAGCTGGCTACGCCTCCAGTGTTCCTGTCGTTCCCCAGTTCCTTACTGTTTACTTTTTGACTATTGAATTAGTGGGTTAAAAATCTCATTAAGTAGCCTCCCTCTACCCTGCACTCCCAGGCTTCCACTCCTCCTTTTAATCAGCTGGTTTTGGTGGTTCATATAAAGTCTCCACAGTAACTTCAGCAGCCTTAACTCATCTGCAATGCAATTAGAGACATGTGGGTTAATGAAATAAGAATGTAAAACAAGCAAATATGTGGCTGGGACTTTCACGCAGAGCCGGCACACACATCATGCTGCAGTCACACATAATGCTTTATATCATCTACCTCCCACATGCACACATACTACAACCTTCCTTTGCCTATACGGTATGAACAAAGTACCAAAAAAACTAAAAATGGTGTGGGGGCACACGCATGTGCCGGCAACAACAAGTCAGCAAAGCTATGCTTAGACAGGGAAGTCATTAAGGGAGTATTTAATTAAGGCCGGGAATAAGGTCAATGTTGGAAGGACAAAAATATTCTAATAAAGAGTGGGTGTGGGTTACATCCACAGGATCCCACAGCACTCTCATACATCAGGCCGGGCCATGAAGACTACAGCTCAGTCTCGTAACCAAGCTATTTCTATGCAGATTAAAAGCTCATTCATCAATTCAACTGTGCTCTTCTTTTGATTACCTCTTCTCTTCTCTTCTCTTCTCTTCTCTTCTCTTCTCTCCCATGGTAGTCACTTTAGCCTTTCATGATATCACAAGAACAAATGTGCACCCATATTCTTAATTAAATCAATCTGTGAGGGCCAGCAGGTGCATCCGCTCACCTTTGCTGCAACTCACTCAGATCAACACACTCAGACTGACCTTGGCCATGCTAATCTGTGCCACCTGTACCTGCTGGCCCAACAGACACGGAGCGAATGGAGTCAGGTGTCAGATGATGACAAAGAGAATCGCAGAGGACCTCTGCACTGGCGATGGGAGAGTGACGCTGACCAGACGCCCTCCACTACACCAGAGTGTGTATTTCACACTTTTAACTGGTTCAAAGACAAAATATGATCCTTCAAAATCATTATTTCACTTTAAAATGAGAGTAATCAATAAACTTGGCATGGGCTCATTTAGTTTCTTATCTCTTTAACCACAAAGGTATTATTCCATCCAATATTCTTAACCTGCTCCTATTAAAGGTGTTAAAAGGTTTGGTCTGTGCAGGAAACTGCAGCTGCTGTCAGTGGGAGTTTGTAACAGTTACACCGGGATGCTTTTTTCGGGTCTTATTATTACAGTGAACAAAGACAACTCAAAGCTTGAAGGAGCTTCTTAAACAGGTAGGGTTCTGGAAATATATGCTTCATAATAGTGCTTGCAAAAACATGTGATAATGAGCTTGTGGATCAACCGCTGAGATTTTGGTTTCAGTAATGAGTCCAATGAGAGGCTGAGCTTATAAGGTGCGTAGGCAGTTAAAGCAGTATACAGCTGATATAAAACAATGACATGTTATCACACTGCCAGTCAGCTATGAAAAATTGCTGAATTTGTAACTTAGTAAACTGAACTTATGAACATGTAGGACATCTTCCACTGAAGTTGGGCAGATCGATTCAAACATCGACAGCATCGATACCAGAGCTGCTATCGGTATAACTTTGTGTTGGATGTCAGATCTATTTTATTTATATCTTAGAGCACATTTAACAACAAAGGTTGACCAAAAGTTCTTTAGAAACAGGCACATTTACATTCCAAGTCTCCAGATAACCCAGTTTCAAAATGCACGAAAAGATGAAAGGTGCGCTTTGTTGTATTAACTAATTATTGTGATAAATAAAAGTGATTTAGCAGTCATTTTAATGATCGCGGAATTTGAAAATTCATTCTAATTCATCTCATAAGTCATGACAGGCAGGTTTCCCCGATATAGTTAAAAATATTGTTATTGGTATTGGCATTATTTGCCTTGTATCGGATCGATACCACAATTTGCAATATCTCACAGCACTGTCTTCCATCTTAAGGATTCTGAGGGTTTTAATAACTCAGTTAACAACAAGCACACAAGGACCAAATTTCAGTTTCTGGTGAATTTCACTAACTCTGTGTCTCTTATTCTGTCTTTCTTTTTTCTCATGCGCCAATGACTTTAGTGTGGCGTAGACCAATAAACAAAGGGAAAGCGCGTGTCTGACATTTTTGCCCTGTACCTGCTAACAATGTGAATAATGTAATGCGCAGCCCTATTAGTGTAAGATAAATAAATGTCACGGTAGATCTCCTGCCATGAAATTAACAATTAAAAAGGCAGTTTCTATAATGCGGCTGACAGCAGTGTTGGGTTGACTAATATGATTCTTTGTGTAACAACAGCACAGAGTGTATGTTTGTCTTCGTCTTTAGAGAAGCAGTGGGCCTGCAGACCAAGTGCATACTGCAAGCAATTCATATGATTTCTGTTTAGTCTTAGAGCACAGCCTTCACGAAGAATCTCAAAGTAGGATAAATCCATTCTCAGGTCACCTCCTTGACCACTCACACTATAAATAAAGAAAACACACACACACACACACACACACACACACACACACACACACACACACACACACACACACACACACACACACACACACACACTTTAAAGGCCCAGCTACTGTAAAGGTTATGAAACAGGTGTTATGAAACAGCATTTTGGGTGCAAGTTTCTCTCAGTTTTACTCTTACTTTCATACAACGAGTCATTAATACTAATAAATCTGAAGGTCACTAAAGCTACGTTCACACTGCAGGCGAAAGCGCATCAAATCCAATTTTTTTGACCCTATGCGACCCATATCCGATCATGGTATGACAGTGTGAACGGCACAAATCCGATATTTCCAAATCCGATCTGGGTCACTTTCGTATGTGGTACTGAATCCGATACATATCCGATGTTTTAGAAAACAACTGCTGTTTGAACGGTCATGTTGCATTAAATCCGTCTTTTATGTCACTGACACAAGACAGACGCCAATTATCAGCGCCGGAGAAGACATCGCGAACGCTTCCTGGCCATCCAGTGTAGAAATCTGACAGAAATCTGCAACTATCCTTTGAAGCACCGCTCCTCTCTAAAACAGCAATAAGGATAATTATTAGGTTATTTACATTGTTATGTAAATAACAAAATAACTTAAAGCAAAAATTGGGAAACGTAAAGTCCGAAGTCTTTATATTAAGGGTCATTAGTCAAACAATATTGTTTGCTCTGGGTCTAAACAGAGCGCGTTGTATGTGACGTCTTCTTTTGCGCATGCGGGCCGCTTTGAGCGTTCACACCAGAGTGCGTTTGCTGTCGCATTTTATTCGTAGTGTGAACAAGCAAAAAAATCGGATTTAATCAAAAAATCTGAATTGAGCATTAAGACCTGCAGTGTGAATGTAGCCTATCACTGCTTCTATGCAGCTTTAATTCTATTGATTTGGATTTTTGGTCTATAGATTTTAGTTTCCTCAATCCAACTATCCCCTCAGGAAGAAACACAACTGTAGCTTTAGACAAGCCAAAGTGTCAGAGAGCCAAAACCAATAAATGGAACAAGAAAGTGTGGGTCCGGAGGAGAAACCTGTCGATCAGGCGATGCACTTAGGTCTGCGAAATTTCTGGACATTGAAACAGTTTTCACAATTTAGTCTCAGTAGTTCACCATATAGACATGAATATAGAGTAAAGTGCAGACTTTTACATTAAGGTTAAAGAGAACTAAGCGCCAAAGAGTGGATTTCCTCCTTTGTGATGTTTTTTTTCTTTTTATGCGTTTACCTCATCTCTCTGTGGCTGCTGCTTTTAAAACCAAGCGAACAATATATTCATGATAAGCTGTGAGGAAATAATTTGAGTACATCCAGGCTAATTCTAAACTGTCTAATCACACAAGGTGAAAACATAGAACAACAGCACTGATGCGACAGGGTCCAAAAAAAATGTGGGAATGGAAAATCTGAACTAAGTGGCATGCACTACCACAGCGTCTTTTAACTTGAAAAAGCATTTTAGAGTGTTTCTCATTCACACATGTATTCACAACCTAACGGCAGCAGAGCTGGCATGCAAGCGTAGACTTGTCTTTCAGTATCACGACTGAGGACTCTGACACTTGGACAGGTTATCCAGAGTTACTGGATTAGTATTCGCAGGGAAATGAAGCGAACACATTTAAAAAGCTACACTGTATCTGACAAGCGTTCTGCTCCTACATGCTGGAAAAAAGCATGTGTGAAATTTGCAGTGTACACAACACTGAAGTTATGTTTAATATGTTTAAGTGGCCCCTCTGCTTTGGATCATTGGAGGTGGGTGGCACAAGTACAGTCTTAACAAAGGTTAAACCTACAGATTTTAATTAACAGTGGCATAAGGAAGGTTTTTTTTTTATTTATTTTTTTAGCAGAGCTGTCAGACAAGGCACAGCGTGCAGTCGAATGAGGATCATGACATGGTTGAAGTCTAAAATTTGATGTGAGATGTTTTCAGCTATTAAAAGTGAAAAGACACCATTCTTCTGCTAGTTCGGTTCGATCAGTGGAACAACAAAAAGCCCGTCTCGCTTTGATGCTTGCAATCTGACTTTAGATTTGAGTAAAAGTTAGAAAGTTCAGCATTTTAATGATGCGTCTGGATGCCTTACCCTTTTTCATTAAAGGAAACTATACATTCTCTCACATGTAGGAATTTTAAAAGTGTGGGTTTTGGGTTAGGTAATGGAGACAAACTATTTTAATACTTTCATACGTCTTTGAGCACAACTCTTCAAGTGACTAGAATAAATTAAAACAATTCAATTTAATACACGTTCATTCCTCAATCCTTGCAAATCCCTTTGTACAGTTAAGATTGTGCCACCCTTATATAGTAGTCTACCTTCAATATAGCCTGGTTTAGTCTCCTCATAATTTCTGCAGAAACAAATTGGCTTCTGCTCCCAGCGCAGTAGAACAGCATTCGAATAAACATGGCTGGCTCCGTATGAAGACTACAGGGTGCATTTTTTTTGCTCGTTTCCAGCTTGTTTGCGTCTTACCTTGGTGGTGACATTTGTTTGATAAAGACGTTTTCCCGACTAGGCTTAATCACACTCTGCTCTTACTCATTCAACTAATCATATAAATCCCTGACTGCACATGAAGTGTACTCACATATCCCTCAAGCCTATATTACACAAACACTTGTGAGTCAGTGTGTTTGCCTGACACACTACAGATCCAAGTAGATATCTTATGTAGGGATTTCATTAAAATTTCACCTGGGTATGTGGCTCGGCGTATTTATCTGATGCGCGGTTTTATGTGCCTCACGTTTCTACAGTACTGCGTCTACAGTTCGAGCTGGACTTCAAGGTTATCGTTGCTTAACAGCTTTCATATGAGCTACTTGAAGCAGGCTAGGGACACTGCATCTGGTCAGTTTACCAAGTGCTTGCACTTATAGAGATCATATATGACACCGGTCACTGGGGGCTTTTTTTCTTCTTCTTCTTCTTTTTAATAAAACGATATATCAGAATCCGCCTGATCTGTGGTGCTGCATAAAGTATTCAGCATCTTCGCTCGTTGTGCCTTTAACCGCTCTCCTTCTTACTTCTCGTTCAAAAATCATGGCAAAGTTTCCCGTGGCACGCTGGAAAGAATAAAGAAGAAACACTTTGATCGTAAAACAAGGAGACAAGTATTTGTAGTGCTGGTGAGGCTTCGAGGCTTGATGGGTGTGCAGTTGCATGGTGGAGTTTGCCTGCAGAGAATGTGCGGGATGTGAATGGCCTAGCAGGAGCCTGGACAAAGACACACTATTACAGTTAATATGCACCCTCTGCTGCTACTTGAAAAGAGACATTTGGAAAACTGCAGACTGCTGTGATAAGGGTGGATATGACAGTTCTTTCTCTCTTCCCTTCCTTCCCTCCTTTGCTTCAATCTCTCCAGCTCACTCAGTGTCTCTTAGTTCTTTCTCTGTGTCTCTTTCAACATTCTCCTTCCTTGTTTTTTTCTTTTCTCTTTGTTTTTTTCTTTGCTTCTTCTATCTCCCCATTCGTTCATCCGCCCTCCCCATCTCCTCTGCTGGTGATGACTGTCCCCGGCACCTCTGTTCAGTCAGCCAAATGTCACATAACAGAACCTGAAATACCAACTTGGCAGTCGATATGGCAGAGAAATGATGGTGAGGGGGAAGGTGCTTCTGTCCTGTTGTCCCCAAAGGTGAGTGCTGGACTCTGGCACCCTGTGTATTGATGACAGCAAACCAGAAGCAGAAAAGACCAGAATGAGTCAATTTTAATAATGTTTTGCTTCCTTTGCTTTGCAGTAATACTAGATTCCAATGCACCAGCTGCAAGTGAAGATGATTTTGACACTAATTTAGATTACTGTGGGAAAGGAAAAGTCAGAAAAGAGGCAGCATGCTTTTTGCTGCTGTATTTCTTTTTTTCCTTTTGAGTGCAGTTAGTCAAACTGAATATATTTTTCAGAAGAGCATTTGATATATAAAAAAACAGGATCAGACAGTGACAAATGATGGTTAGCTCTGGGTCGTAATGGCGCCTTTTTTGATATGCAAAAGAAAAACATATGTCTCTTTTTCGGTGCTTACACTTTTTCCACTGCAGTCATTTAGCTACTGACTGCAGCTTGTCACAAATTTTTAATAGTCCCTGATCAGCTCCATGGTTGTGTCTCCACTAATAATGTATTTTCCTAATGCTGAAGAAAGCGCTCGCATCATTAATATTAATCTGCAAGTGGACCATATTTCCTCAGTGGGTTGCATGTGGCTAATATTAAAAACTGAAAAATAAAGTTACTGTCCTCCAGGAGTTGACGAACAGTGGGCATCACTGTTGTGAAAAATGTGAAATGCACAATTCCCTATATAGTATATATACTGTTTTTAAACAGGCACATAGCTCACCCTAGTTTTATACTTGTCCAGTTCAGAAAAATAATGCTTGCCAGTGCTATATGCAGCAGTTCCACATACAGTACTATGTTACACCACTAGGTACAAGTAATGCAAATATTTAATCAGCTATTAAACAACTTGGCAACAACTTGATGGTTTTCAGCATGTAGACATGGTCAAGATCACCAATAGGTTCAAAGTAAGCATCAGAATGAGCAAGAAACAGTGCTGAGGCCAAACGGACTGGTCTAAGTGTTACAGAGGCTGCTGATTTACTGGGATTTTCCCACACAACCATCTCTAGTGGTCTGAAAAAGAGAAACTACCCTGTGAGCAGCAGAAGACCATCTTTGAACATGCAACGCATCAAACCTCGAAGCAGATGGGCTAAAGCAGCACAAGACCACAAATAGTAGCAGTTATGTCAGCCAAGAACAGAAGACTGATGCTATAGTTTACACCGGCTCACCAAAATTGGTGCCAGGATAACACATCATGTCACAAAACTCAAATCATGTCAAACTGGTTAGTTGAATGTGGCAATGATTTCACTGTACTCAAATGGCCTCCACAGTACCAGAGTTCAATCCATAGAGCACCTTTGGGGGTGTGGTGGAATGAGAGATTGGTAAATGGCAAATGAAGTGGTTCTTACATAGCACTTTTCTACTCTACCTGAGCAGTCCAAGGGCTTCATACACCATGACTTGTTCACACCAGCACTTTTTTTTTTGTTGCTTAAGTGCTTTCTATCTAACATTCACACTCTGATGGATGCATTAGAGTGTGAGCTGGGTGTTAGTATCTTGCCCAAGGATATTTGGCATGCAGACTGGAGCAGCCAAGGATCAAACCACCAACCTTCCGATTAGTAGATGACCTGCGCTACCTTCTGAGCTAAGCCACCCCAACAACATGCGTGATGCTATCATGCCAATACGGACCAAAATCTCAGAGAAATGTTTCCAGCACCTTTTTGAATCTTTGCCACAAATATTTAAGGCAAGTTTGAAAGCAAAAGGGAGTCCAACCTGGTAAAAGCTAGATGTACTTAATAAAGCGGCTGTGAGTGTATACTCTGTATATTAAGAAAGAAAGTGGAAAAAAAGATAAAGTAGTGCTTGGCTGTTTCAGAATACTTTGTATTTATAGTTTAACTGTGGGAGATCACCCAAGACGTCAACAACAAGACAGGGCCAAATCAATATAGAGAAAAATCATTAAAAATAATCAGAGCATTTATTGGCATCCCTATGCCAGCTATTAAGGAATGCTGCTTTTTTTCCACACTGTCTTCATTTGAGGATCCAATTTGTCCTGACCTTTAATGACACAGCGTGTAACCGCTGGCTCTGGAGAGAGACATTAATAGACAGGAAAAAACTATTACCAGCCTGCTCTACCTAACTGTTAATAGCAGGGAATAGAAAAACTCCCTGGCTGCATGTCACACTGCAGCAGCTCCACTCCTTCTGTTACATACTAACTCTCGTGCTTATTATCTACACATTTTGCTTTTTTTTTTTCTTCATCTGAGATGCGTTTACTGTCATTTTAAGAAAGCCTTATCAAGAGACTGTGGACATCTAAGATCTTTTGCGCAGGAAATTGAACACAGTCTTCTTCTGGTATAATTTAGGCTGGGTAGTATTACAAGGATGAGTTATTGCACGTTAGGTCCATTATGAGATATTATGAATATCTCTGTAAATATCAAATGTGCAAGAGAAATGCACAAGTCCATTTATAGATCGAGCATTAATCAGACGGTGGAAAAGTACGGATTTCGAGTCTGTGTAATCTAACGTGAAGAGTTTCGATTATAAGAAGAAACAAGGTGCTTTTACTGCACGCCGCACTGAACGTTTATTTGTCCTGACCCCTATCAGGGGCTTTGTCTACTGCAAGATCCTCTACATGCTAATTATGGCCGACTTGTTTGTCGCGGAGCAGCTCTTTCTCTTGTTTACTAATGAATACCATGTGTGTTGCTGCTGTAGCCTTGATTAGAATGGATTAGGTGACCTCTCTTCTCTCCTGCTTGCATCCACGTGAAGAGACCCAAATGCTCATCCTTTCTTGCAACCAAACAGTCACACCTTTAAAGTGCATGTGTCATATCCAGTGGGATCTGGCTCCTTCATCTGGTTTACAAGACTGTTTTTTTATTTACCTGCTGAAACGCAGCTGTGATCACCAGGAGTTTGTCGGCCTGATCAGGGAGGTGAAGAGTGTCCAAAAATGGATCAAGGCTCTTTAAAGTGCATCTCAGTGGGGCACCTGAGGGGAGCGTGTGACCTCCAGGGTCCTCCAATCCATGCACTATTGTTTTGTTCTGCTAATTAAGAAGCAGTGTTCAGGCTGATTGCCTTCCAGTGTGTAATTACTAAACCGTCTGCTGAGAGTGCTTTCCATCTGAGTGCCAGCCTCTCCCCCTCGACCATGAGGAAACTATGTGAGAGCCTGCCGATGCAGAAAGCCAGGGTCGTGAACCTCATTTGCCCAAAAACAGGTCCAAGGATTCTAAACAAAAATGAAGGACAAGGACGGGTAAAGGATTTACAACAGCCAAGACAGAGCACCAGGCAGGTGTAAGCACCCTCTTTTTTTTTATCTAAAAGAAGAACATGACAGCCTCAGCCCACCATTTAATGCAGGTATTGCTATCTCAGAGAAAAATACTGAATAAAGGTTCATTTTTTCAAAATCTGGATGTTATTCAAAACTTAGAAGAAAAAAAAAAACTCAGACAGAGTGACTCAGGAATCAAGCTGAGAATATAATTTCCAAAGATGCCAAAAAAAAAAACCAAGTGGCACAGTTGGCCCAATTCTAATATAGCAGCACATTTACACACATGACAGCTCAAATAAAGAAGTTTGCTTTCACATCAAACTGTAAATGTGAGCACAAGTATTACAAAATGTCTAACTACAGTAAATACCTCGTGGCAAATTTTCATTTCAATAAACATTTCCCCGCAACCATCACTCCGCAGTAATAACAATACAATTGCAGGTGTCAAAGTGTCTACAGTACTGCTCTCCAGCATGCACGCTGGAACGCCACGTTTGTTCTGTTTGATCTTTACAATGTATTCAGTATTCATGAACCCGCTAAGCTGAGCAGAATATCTTTTCCGAGGATGCTCGCCATGAGCCGCTTCCACAATATCACTGCTTAGAGGGACACGCCAGCAAAGTCTGCCTTCCAAATGAACAGCGAACAAAGGGATGCTTGATTTCCAGTTCCGGGTTTTAAAGTCACAGATGAGACAGAAATGGGGAAATTCGGAAATGCACTTATCGGTCCTCGGGAATAATGAACATAATAAATGATGAAGCTGCAATAAAGAGCTAGCTACCTGTAAGAATAGCCATTACGTTACAAGGATGATGAAGGCACATCAGCTGGTGTTTAATCTTCAAAGGCCACGATGCTCTAATTTTCAGTTTCTAAATCATATAATAACACCGCCTTGGTAACAGTAACATTGTTTGGGAAGAAAAACTGCGTTTGTTATTCAAAACTAATTCGTTTATTCTGAACATTTTTGGAAGCTTTTATAGGAGAAAACCACATTCTTTTTTAAAGAAAAAAAGGTTTTGTTGTAACAACTGGAATGATGAAAATATCCTTTGGAAAGTTGTCACAATAAATGAGGACAATGTTGTGTAAAAAGAGGGGGTGATGCCTAAAATGGGTGGAGTTTATCGATCCAATGCCAAGTAAATTCAGTATAGCTGATACCAATACTTTTAACCTGTAAAAGCAGCTTATACAGGCTTTTATTCAGAAACTGTTCTTTTTCTGTTTTTTTGGAGACCTGGAATGTAAATGTTCCTGCCTCGAAAACACTTCGGGTCAGCTTCTATTGTTTAAATGTGCTATAGGCTATAAATAAAATAGATCTGACAGTCAACACAAAAAGTTTCTCTCATTTGCTACAGTATATACTTGATGTATAGTTCCATAAAACCTTAAAAAATAAAAAGTAACATAATATAGTGGGCTACGTACTTTGTTTCTAGCCTCTGTATTCAGTATTGATCCAATACCAATACTAGCGCTTGATCCCCTTACCTCTAGTGCACTCCTGAGATTGAAAACACTGTGTACTCATTCAAAACATCTCAAAGTTGGACCTAATGCTTATCTCTCAGTGCTGTTATATTACCACCCCTGGAAAAAAAAAAAGCCCAGATGGAAAGAAAAGCTTAGAAAAGTAGAAAATAATATATGTGAGCTAGCATCAGAATTGCTGTTTGAATACATCTCCGGCCCTTTCGGTCGGGGGCAGAGTGCTCACCAGATGTTTACCTTCCCTGAAAGGCCTTGAAAATTAGGCGAAAATATAGACAAGTTGCAGCACCGGCCGCGATGCATGGAGCCTGGCGACAAGCAGTGCCAGATCCTAAATGAGTCAACACGAGGCTGTTAGAGATATCTCTCACACAGCAGTGCGGCATACATGAGAGCGAGAGGAGGAAAGAGTGAACACGTGAGGTAAAATTTCACATCAGCGTCTTCACTCGAAAATGTGTTGTAATACTCAAAGAGCCCCAGGTGCATTTCCTATTTCTGAGTTGTAAAACTTTAGTTACCAAAGGTCAACTATTCCAAAGATTTCTTCCCCCCTCCCGTGCTCTAAGACACTTTCCAATTACATGACCCATAATTTCAGATATATTACAGCAGATGGCCACTCACCATATATTGTCTCAAGCATGAAATGGATGATGGTGATAATTGACCAAGGCATGGCCTCTATATGACAGGTTCATCTAATGATGAATGTGAGGGAAGACAGCAGGTGGACAGAAGAGTGGGATACTGTAACTCGTTTCTCCCCTTTTATCACAGCGTGAGTCCCCACAACAACATCCTTCTAGTGCTCAAGGGACTGAGAAACATGGAAATCTTTTCTGTCTCTCGCCTCAGCCCCTCTCCTTCCATCCTCCCTTTGTGTGTGCGCGCTTATGCTCAACACAACTGTTCCATTTCATCAGGTTTTAGTCTCTGCTACCCATTTAAAAAAAAAAAAAGGACACTCAAAACAGGATTTGGGCTACCATTGTCCAGGAGAGACACTGTGTTGACAGCAGACATTTTTCATGCAAGCTGCTCAAAAGCTCGAGACGCAATCTGCAGTGCAACAGGAGAAGAGTAGGCAAATCATTGTGCTATGAAAACAAAAAAAAAGAGTAAGAGCATCCAGAGATGAAGTAAGCGGCTTCAATTTCAGGATATGTTGCAGCACTAATGCGTGCGGCATTGTGTGTCATCTCCATTTCACCAATTACTCTCACTTCAGTCATGCCACAATGCTCCCAGTGCCATCTGTAATTCAAATGGAGCATTTTCAACCAACACAGGGAAATCTCACTATTTACTCCACAGATTCCTAAGCCAGTATATCATGCTAATTCAAAGCTAACATGTCAAGTGAGATAATTTAGACTGCAGTGCTTGGGGAAATCCCCTCTGGCACATTTGTGAGTTGTAAAGAAGGAGTATAATGAAAATACAAAGAAGGATTGTTAGTATGCATTAATGGCAGAAATTAATGTATTTTAATGGTCTGTTTTGTTGCATCAAAGTAGCTGCAGGATAAAAAAAATATGATGCCACATTAAATCAGCCAGGACAATTGGTCCCTGAGCTGAGCTCTATCAAATCGGATCCATTTTGGTCTGCATCAACCCAACTAACAGTGACAGCAAAGAGGTGTAGCTGCGACAGAGGGAGCTGGGACGAAGCAGGTTTAATGTGATTTGGATTGAAAGAAAAAAGAGTAACTGAGTTTAAAACATTTCCTCCCTGGGCCCTCCAATTTCTTTGTCTAACCAAAAATAAAACTAGTCATCAAAAGTCGTGCGTAGTTAACTTCTCGAATGCAACGTTCACATTAGAAAATGTAAAGTTCCTGTTAATGATAACAGGGATAAGAGTGAAGCGTCTGTTAGCATAGCATCAGTTGCTGGGATATTTATATGCATTGAGGTGCTAAAGCTAGCTAGCAAAAAGGCTAGGACTGTTACCGGTTGATGCGTTGTTATTGGAATTTTATTTTAATTTCACTTGATTTTTTCTCCTACCAAAGGAGCAGTGAGCATGAAATTTACACAGCAGTACCATGCTGGGATTTTCAGCTGAAGAAAAAGTAAATGCGCATAATGTACCTAAGTCTGAGAGACATGGAGCGAGAGGGAGTGCAAAGGAGGAATAAAGAATGTGAGAAAAGGATAGAGATGCCAACTGGTTGCTCCCTGACTTTTTCGGATGTTGTAGCTGCAGTAGCTGTCATTTTTCCATCAGGAGGGAACAAAGTCACCTTGGCCTGCATGAGGACAGGTGACAGGAGGAGAGGGAGGCTGCGGCGCTGGCGCCGGCCCCTGCTGACGAGGGCCGGTGTGAGTAGAGGTGACAGGAGTGAGAAGCTGCTCACCGGGGGCCCCTGACACCATACAGCACCTGCCCCGGGGAGATGCTGCATCAGCACATTTTTCTACAGGAACCTGGAATAGAAAGGAGGGGAAGAAGTTATCAGTTTCCTTTCTTTCCCACTTTACTGCTACTTTATTGTGTTACTCCACTAACCCCTGTCTGAGAGAAAGACAGTGGCAAGGCCGCCTCTTATAGGATCACACTGTGAGCTCTGTCAAAATGTTGATTTTCTGATCTGTGAGTAATCTGCTCAGTAGTCATTGCAGTACAGTGCAGTAGTCTTGAATCACCCCTCATTTCTCTATATTTTGCTTCCAAGGAGCCATATTTTATTGCACTTTTGAGGTGTTCTTGAGCAATAGTTCTCCAGGATTTCTGAAAGTTGTGCGAAGTTCTTCTTTGCACACTGGCTGCTTTATCTCTCATTATCAATCCAAGGATTTTTTTTTCATTCTTAAGTCACTTAATACCAAGTTATGCATAATTGAACCATAGAAAGGCATCAGACTCAAGGGATGAATCAGTGTTGCCTTAAGTTATATCTCTGGAGGCTTTGTTACGAGGAGTCTGTTGCAAAAACACTAGCTTCTGAGAAAGTCAGTGCACGGTTTAAGAATGGGTGGAATATGATCATACTTCCGTGTACCTGTCAGAAGTCTAGTGAATTACACAAGAACTGGACTGAAAATCATTGGCTCATGGGAGGTCAGGAGAGAGGTACAACAGCATGTGTCTACAGCCATCTGAACAACATGGTGGAGCCTCTGTCATGGTTTGGGGTTGCGTTTCAGCCAGTAGTGTTGAAATCTTGTCCAAATTAATGGAATTATGCATGCAGAAAAGTACATTTTGATCCAGTGTGAAATACGTGTGATCGGTAAAGGCTTAGTTTTTCAGCTTAACAATGATCCCAAACACACCGCTAGTTCAGTAAAAGCATGCCTGAATAGAAAAACACAAAATAGAACTCTTTCAGTCGGAGCCTGGACCGCAAAACTATTAAAGCTGTTTGGGTTCATTTTGACAGCCAATGGAACAAAAGTGAACAAGGCAGTGAAGAAGAGCTTTGAACGTCCTTCAAGAAGCCCGCAGAACTATTTCTGAAAACTACTTAAAGAAATTAAAAGAAAGCTGCCTGAGAGTTCAGACTGTGTTGGAGAATAAAGGTGGCCGTTACAAATATTGACCTTCAAGCTCTTTAGAACTTCACAAACTCTGTTTTAGTCTTATATAAAAGTGCATGTTTGCATGTTTTGATTAATTGCTGCACCTATTTTCTAAGTTCCAAGAAAAATATACAAAAAAGTGCTTTTTCACAGTACTTCACATCGTTACTATACAACACGAGAACTTTAGACTCAAGGTTCAAACCACACCCATACTGAAACTTTCTTTAAGTATTCACATGTAAAGTGACTATATTGCACTTATGTGGTAACTTTTGCTACCACAGGTGTTTCCTGGACAACATTTTGCCATGATAATCACACAGAGAGAGACACAAACACACACAATCATAGTATTATGCCTGGAAAAAAAATTATACAACCTAGCACTGATGACACGGTTTGACATACACACAGGTCTGTGTAGCAGTTTTGGGTTTATTTTGAATTCAATCTCTTATGCAAAGTGGAAATCTCCACATTGTACTGCTAAATATCTCATCCCTGCGGGTGCTCAATATTTTTCCAGTACTGCAGAACAAAAAATCATATATATGCATTTGATTTTTTTTTGTGTGTTAATTCCCTTAATTTTCTTTCTCCTCTTCTCTTGTTTTCCCTCCTCTCTTTCTCTCTCACTTCTTCCTCCCAGGTCAGCATCCATCACCATGCAGGAGGCCACCTCTCCTCTGACAGCTTTGTCAATGTAAATTACTGCAGTCTGTCTGGAGTGGTCTCGGCCCAGGGAGAGCAGTACCTGCAGGGCTGCCCATCTCCTACACGTATGTGCAAGAACCCAGAATAACCAGCCAATAGGTTCACCTTTTTTTTGGACTCGCCCCTCTCTCTTGCATCTCTTTACTCTTGAATTCTCTGGATACTCCTGTGCACGTTGTTATTTTATTGATCCTAATCCACTCCGTTTAACTCTGCAAAAGCAGAACGACGTGTTTTTTGAAGAAAAGCAGGAGAGATGTTGTCTGGTTATGTTTCTGTCTGACCAAAGATTGCAACCACCCTCGGTATAAACAAGGTTGTGCGCCGCTTTGATTTCCTCCATTACATGACTGATTTGGTTACATATTTCCCCTATGGAACTTTGTTCACACGGTGGTTTCTCCACATAGAAATATGGCCTATTTCCTGCTTCAAATGAGCTCCCTCAGGATTTATTTACTAAATTGCAAAGGACGAAAGATAATTCATATCTCAGTAATTAGGCATGCAAGAAATACATCACAGAACCCAATACGCCTTGTTATTAAAAAAGAAAAAGCTGCAGTTTGATATTATGTAGATTTAAAAGCCCTCCCTTAGGGTTTTTATTCATTAATTATTTCAGTTTTTTTTCTTTATTTTGACTCGAATAGAACATCAGCGTGAGCTGGTTTACACCCACAATGCTGAGCAAATTAAGAACAAAGATGACAGAGGAAAGAGGTGACTCCATTGTTCTTCTCATCTATGTTCCTTTGAAGAAATACAATACTCAAGGACTCATTTGTACAATATTAGCACACAACAAAGAAAAGCGGTTATGTGCTTGTTGGCAGCCTCACATGACCTGGTAGGAAGGATGATAGCGGTGAAACATTTTGCATGCAGTGTGCATGGCAACCTGGATGCAGAGTCAAACTCCTGAACAAAACAAGAGCCGCTCTCGGCGCGCTGTTTATGCATGTGTGCGGCTGTAAGGTGTGCGCTTGTATCTGTTCGCACGTTTCCCTTCACACACACATTCCCGTGTGCATGAATACTCAAGTGTGTCTCTGATGTTTCAGCTATGCACAGCTCCGCAGAGATGAATTTTAAATGACGGAGAACACGACGACAACAGTTTCCTGAATTATTTTCCTGGGAACGGTGCACATTTTCTGCTTTGAATGTTATAGCGCTATTATTATTAATCTCAGTTGGATGCAAAACTTCAGGCAAACATAGTGTGAGTGCACAATTTCAGTCTTCCATCCATGGTCAGTGAAGGTGTTCGAAGCTGTACAGCAGCTTGTCATCCCAGATTAGAGTTTCTGTTCTTTGGTTTTCTAAGCAAAAGCACAAAAAAAGACTTTCCACTTCACAACCTGTGTGTTCTAAACTGATCAAATTTTAGAGGCAAGGTAAGTAACTGGCGGAAAAAGAGCAGAAACACAACCAAAGCCTGGAAGCAAAGCATCCGTGGCATATTAGATCTCTGATGATAAATATGTTTACGCTTAAAAAAAAAAATAGAGCAATCCAATGCATATATTGAAACATCTTAAATATCCAGTGAGATTGGAAAATAGCTCTTCATATCTGGCCATTAATAAGTGATGATGTGTGAGATGTTTCCTGATGACAGCACAGCAAGAGGGCACGGGACTAGATAGCAAGAGTCAGGGACTGGATTGAGTAAACCAGCTCTCCTTCAGGCTTGGGAGCACAGCCACCTGTCACTCCTCTTCAGCCCCAGCAAGAAATCATCCAATTTCATCCGCATGCAAGCAGAAGGTCACTGTGATGGTGGTTCATACTTTGAGAGAGCAGAGAGAATCGCTCTTACTTAGAGCTCCTTCCCCAGGGACTCTTGTTCCTCTCAATCACTTCCCAGGCTCTGAGCAGGCTAAGCCACTTGGCTTAGATTGTGGCCATTGCACTGTTTGCTGCATCCATTGCAGAGAATCACTCACAATCTGATTTTATCCTTAATAGTAAATTAATTGCAATTTAAAGTGCAATTTAAAGAAAGTTAAAGGATTTTGCAGCAGTTTTAATGAGTATTTCTTCTGCTCATGCTACAACTCTCATCTACAGTGCTGTGCAGAAGTCTCGAGCCACCCATCATCCCTATATATTTTGCTTCAGAGGAGCCAGACTCTCTTATAAATTTTTTTAAAGTAGCTAGTAAAAAGCTATAGCTATATAACTAAAGCAGGAATAAAATAGATCTCCTTTTTTTCTTGTCATTTTCAGTCTAGTCATTGTTCCTGCACATTATTAGAGGTATTTCTTTTTGTTTGTTAAGCCACTTACCACTGACCTATGGTACGAGTCATGGATCGTCTCGACGTACACTGGAACAAAAGGCAGCAAACATCCAAAAAACTCTTTTTAAAACAAGAAAGCTTGGCTAAAAGAGTTCAGGCTATGTCGAAGAATAAAGACGTTCATACCAAGTGTTGGCTGTCATGCTTTTTCTTGCCTTATATATTGCACGTATGTTTGCCCATGTTTCAATGAATTGCTGCACCTGTTTCCCATTTTCCAAGCAAAATCACATCCCTCAGCAAAGACAGAGCTCAAATAAGAGACGGTCGAACTTCACAGTACACGTGATTTCATATGAAGAAAAACAATTAAAAGTGACATTGAAACGCTTGAATATAATGGTGTAAAATATTCAAAAGAGAATGGAGATTTGAAAATCTTTTCAGGCAACTTGTACGTAGTGTAGTATTTTAAAGGTGCATTTTAAATGCCTTCTTTGTCCTTCTATTGCAATTACTGTATCCAGATATGCCCACGGGGTACGCGCAGTATCACCAAAATCAAGCAACAAATAATAGATGATGGTCTACCGACCAAACAGAACGCCGGTAAAATGCAAATGCGAGTTCTGCCAACTTGTCGGATGCCCCCACGTGCATGTACATAGCACAGAAAAACACATTCATTTCAAATGACAAGCATTTCTCTTACATAGCTCTAAATGTGAAACCAATTTAATAACACTACCAAGTCTACTTTGTGTGTATACTTTGCGGTGTTCTTTTTCTTTGCGCCACAACCGAATTAATGGATTAATTAAGTTGTATTAATTATTCAGAAAGCCGGGTACTGCTTGGGGATTTGAGACCTCAGAAATGGTAAATTCTTGCCTAGATCTGTGCATGCAACAGTTATCCGAGTATGACCATTAAGTCTGCATTGCAAGGCTTTCTTTAATCCCACTGCAAACATCATTAAATGCATTTTCTCTTATTTGAAACATACGTTTTTAGAACATAAGGTCTTTCAGTTGTGTGCCAATGTCGCAGAAGAATGCTTAAAACCCGCCAGAAAGTCTTTGCAAACACAAATGTAAAAGGCAAGCTATTTCACGTTCAAAGAGTTATTTTTGCAGCACCTGTGTCATTTAAATCCTGTCTGATTCTCACTCTGAGAAAAAAAAAAACAAGAGCTCTGTAAGAACAGCCTGCCTCGCAATGCATGGCTTAATTTGTCGGCGTGCAGTAGCCTGTCTGTGTTGGTTCACAGACGAGCGTCGAAAATCAGAGCTCGTGTCCCGGCGCTGACACGAGCGCACCAGTGGTTCCACTTCAGAGTGACACACAGCATGAGGCGGCTAATAAATAAATTAATGAGGTCCGTGCAGCACCCTGAATTTAAAGGAGTCATCATTGTTGCAGATAAGGAGAACAAGGCGAATGCGAGTTCTGGGTGAAACTCTGGCCTGAAACACATGTTGCTGTAGGCTTTGATCTGGCCTGACAGCACAGGAGAGCTGCCGAAGACAGGCAAGACCAACAGTGATCAAAGTCGACACCAACATACCTCTGCTTTCAATATTTCATGGATCAGCACTGGATTACTAAAACATGTCATCATAAAACAGCTGACTTTCTTTTTTTGATTGATATTTGTTGAACAGGCATCACCCAAAACTCTTATGTGCTACTGAATCTCTGAAAGCACATCTACACAAATTGGATTTTTTTTTCCCCCCCACCAGTGCCTTATCTCACAAAACGCTGAAGAGACAGTGATGAGAAGTCATGTTTGCACTCGCTCTAAAGTGCTGCAATGAACTCTATGATCAGTACTTTACAGCAGGGTGAACACTCCACCGCAGTGTTTTATTTACTGCCGCTGCTTCTCCTGCGAAACAAAGCAGCAGTGACAGACGCGCAGAACAAAATGCCGAATGCCTGACTCAGAGAGGATCTGACGCGATGACACTATAGGACAGAAAGATGACACACTTCCCCGCTTTGCATTTACGCTAAACTCAACACCTGCAGTGTCACGACCTTGATATTACAGCAAAACCCATCAAAAATGGCTCAAAAATATACCCAAACGGCAAGTATTAGACGGACTCATGTGCATTATCTTATCTTGCTCAAATATTATCAAGTAGCTGTTGTTTTCTTTTAAATATTAATATTCCCATCATCCTCAGTGGCACTTTGTATTTAGTCCTAATTAACACGTGTTGTTGCTTCTTATCATGATTTATTAACACTGTATGTCAGCATCTGCAGCCATTTATACTGCAGCACACTCATGGTGTTGCTTAAGCAAATATTGAAGCTGCCAGCGTACTGAACTCTAAGCTAATTTCATGGCAGGTTGTACTTTTGCAAATGAAAAAAGAAAAAAAACCGGCAACACTGGCTGCCAAGTAATTTCCCTCTCCTCTGTCTATCTGTTCACCTGCTATGCTTTGTGTACCAAACCTGCAGTGCATTTAATGACTAACACTTGTTCAGATTTTACCTGGCCGGGTAGAATCTGTCTTTTTTTTTTACATGATGCTGACTTTCCTGAAAGCCTCCACTTTCATCTAAATCTCCCAGTCATGACTGAGGCAGAGAAAAAACTAAAAACAAAAAAACAAGCAAAGCCAATAAAGACCTTCACTTTCACTGGATCTAATCTTTGTGTTTTTAAACACACACACAGCAAAAAGCGTGTGACATTTTCTTTGTTCTAAGCCCAGAGGGAAGACACACATCAGTTTTTGATGTTTACTACATTGTTTTTAAAGTCCACGCCAAATGTAATGTTGGATTTTGACCTTTGAGGTTGTTAGCAGTAGTAACGCCACCGCAGTTAATTAATTTGACTTTCTATCACTTCTCCAAAGAAGGAGACACGCTATTTCGTGGCAAAGGACGAGGCCCTCTATGTTTTTATTGTATCTGCAAAAGCAGACGCATAGAGACATCCCCCCACTAAATGAAATGATATGCAAAAACTAGCAAGTTAAAGATTGTTGCAGTCTTCGCTGTACCACTGGGCATTAGTTTCCCAAATGTACTTCTAATTAACACCAAAAACCAAGGTCATATTCTTTCGAAGTATAACAGACTTACTCATTTACACAACAAGAGTTGATTTAAATGCAAAATTACAGTTTCGCTTAATTAACTTCCGTCTCCTTAACCATCGGAGATTTAACTTTGCTACTGTAAAAACAACAGGCGAAGGCAGCGAGATGCAGCTTCACAGCATCCCCGACTCACAATAAATTCCCACGTAATATGCCACTCGGATGTTTTAGACGGGGACGTGAGCGGTTTATAGCTTATAAATGTGAATTGAACGCTTGATTTGCGGTGCCGTTTATTAAACAAAAACACACCAACAACATTTTCATTAGATTCTACCATCCTACAAATCATCCTACCATCCACATATAGTATTTGGGGAACGGCAAAGAGCGATAAAGAATCCGGAAAAGACATCGGTTGAAGCGAGTCATAATATTCCCTTTTTTTAACCTTCCATCCTGATTGACAGAGTCGTGATAATGTTTACCAAAGGTCATTTGGGGAACACGGCCAAGTCCGCATCGACAGTTTGTCACATGTAATTGCTGTAATCTGCCCATTGTCTTAATGACACTGTCAGTGGCCCCTAATGACCCTGCTCAGACGTCACCTGCTGCACTGTATTAATTTGAACTGGCCCCACATTGGGAAGGTTATTTTTTATTGTGTCTGTCAGTGCCTGATAAACCCCTGCACATCATCCATCCTTGTGAGCGAAAAGAGAGTGGGAGGATGGAGAGACTGAAGCATGTTACAATTCTCCTCATCCCACTCTGTTTTCTTCCTTCTCTCTGTCTCACTGCCCTGTATTTATTCTCCTTGTCTTTATTCCTTATTTCTCTCCCTGTCTCCCATTAGCTTACCTCCTTTTTTTTCTCACCCACCCATTGCATTTTCTTTTTTTCTGTTTTCTGCTCCACACGGAGGCCCTAATATTTTCCCGTGGGGCGCCCACTTCTCTCAAACGGTGATGAATGGCTCTGGCTTCTGTATCGATTTCCAAACTGAAACAATTTAGGGACAAAACAAGTAGCAGTTTATCATATTGATTTTCTTCTGAATTCAGTTTCTCCCTTTAAGGTGACACTATGTACCTGAATGAATGCATGAGTGAAAAGGGTAGATGAATGCTTAACGCTTCCTTGTTGAGCAGTGACTGAGATTTAAGGCCAGCTTTGCAAACGCCAATCTTCTCAAAGTGCTTTTTTTACCCGATGTAGCAGCGGGGATGTGTGTAAAAACAGGTTTCCCAATTCATGACCGACCACCTTTAAAGATATCTGTCATTGACGGAAGTATGCATTGCATTGGATTTTAGTCACGTCCGACCAACAGTGGAAATTGCACATCAACAATTCACACGGTGCGGCTCACCATGCTGTGATGCAGATCAAAGGATTATTATCGACTCCATTCAAAACAGTTTAATTTAGCATGCGATCCATATTAAGTTTTATAAGGTGACCAGAGGCGGGAAGATCATCGAGGACTCCGTCTACAATCCCGTTATACGGACTAACTTTCCCTGTTTTCTTTTGACGGAGTCAAGTGTGAAGATCGTCTTTTAATACCAGATTGGATTTGATTACAATCTGCTGACGCCGCACACCGCGACACACCTGAAAAAGCATGTAGCTCTGCCCTGAATGCATTAGTGCTGACAGTAAAGTCACAGGCGAGCGGATGTGCCCTTGGCCACAGCGATCTTTCGCCTCACCCCAAACGGTGACCAACACCGACAGCACAGCCGAGGGCGGAAATTGGCCAGGAATGGAAAGGCCTATTAGAAAACTTAAAGCAAACAAACAAAGGAACAACCGTGGTGACACAAGGGATGACAGCTTGGTATAGCAACCACATTATCTGCTTAACCTTATGTCCTTTCCTCATGCTGGTTCTTCTCTCCCCGGCTGGCTAAATTAGCTTGACTCATAGGGATGCCTGAAACAGAAATTGCTTTTACAAGAAACATCTGCAGGATGGTGACAACAGCAGGGAGCGCAGGCAGTCAGACGCACGTGCAGCTTAGGAAAATCTATTTTCTTAAGAAATTTTCTTAATGGCAAAAACACATTGCCAGCCTCATGATAAAATCGCTGGGAAATCAATATGAAGGAAATGGAAAAGGGGCACTGCTCAAATAGGCCAAAGAAACAGAAAGAAAGTAAATGTTAATGTTTTATAAAACCTTTATTTGTCATACTAATATTTACCTACTTTATTGATGAAACGAGTCTTTACCTCAATTTGGAAGAAATTCTATTTTCCTGTTCCCCACTTTTTTCTTAATATCTCTGTCTTGTACATGTGGGTTTCATTCAAGACTACTAATTTACAGCTGGACAAAAAGCACCCCCACTCATTATTAATAAAAATCAACAAAGGACTTACTGTATTTTAAGTAACCCCGAGTGAAAATTTCCAGTTTTTCTTTGAGCAACACAATAGACTCTTTTGTTCCAGAAGCTGTTTTGTTTGACCTTTTACAATCAAATGAATCTCACGCAGGTATAATGGAGGAATAATCTCATGCCACAAGGCAGCTCTATTTTGGTGATTAAAAATATTACACCCACTACTGTTATCAATAGGAGTGTTTTTTTCGCAGTGCAGCAAAAGTTCAGCGGTGAATGATAAAGCAAGAACTGAGTCACTGTGCTTAATTTCGGTTCGTATTCACACTTTGCTTTAAGAGTGCAAAGAGGATTCCCTCTGTTGTGCACTTGCTAACATTTTAACAGAGAGAAAATGTCACAGGATTAACAGTTGCATTCATCTGCTGAACATTTTGTCCACAGGAAAGTAAGTAAACAACAACTGACTGGCAAGCTTATAATGAATATTTATGGTGACCAGGAGATTAGTAAATTTGACCTTTGGTATTATGCTAGTGGTGTAGTTCGGGGATAAGGTATCTTCATGTATCCTAAAACTAATGAGCCGATTCCACTGGAAGCTGCCGTGGATCATTTTAGTTAGTTGTTGTCCTCAGAGAGTGAATTTTAATGCCATCTCTGCCATCATCATCATGCCAAATACCAACTTGTATGCAATACATATTACATATTACTGCTATGTTATTATCGTTGTGCAGGTTGCATGACTGGAACATGACATCTTTCCGTGTGGCGTTTGCATGTTTGTCCTCTGTCTGTGTAGGTTTTACCCATGCACTCTACATGTCTTCCTCCTATAAGTCAAGCATGTTAAGTTAACTGGTGATTCAAAAGTATTCATAGGTGCGAATGTGTTTGCACTGCATCAGACTGGTGATATGCCCAGGTTGTACCAGTCGCCTGTTCCTGTGACAGCTAGGATAGACTCCAGCACCCCATGATCCCCACCTGCATGGCTGGATGGATGCTTTCTTCATCACCATGGAAAGTTAATAGTCAGTAATTTGTCAGTATCAAATACAAGCTACTATTTAGTTAAATTAGTGCTATTAAATGTGCTATCTCTGTTTCAGAAAACAGTACCAGCCATTAAAAATCTGCTACAGTATGTTTAAAGAGGGTGGCAGATTCTGGGAAATATTTGGACAGTTTTATAATTTTATTACAAGATGTCACTTAATGGAAATGCTAATTCCTCCTCAAATATCTTATTTGAAAGCTATCGTGCTTAGTTTTCTGTCTCCTGCAATAAGTTTGATGAGACACTTTGCATTTTTGCCTTAATTTCATCTTTACAAAATGTGTGGGTGGGGTATGGGAGGGAGCAGTTTTCTAAGTTCTGACTGTTTACTTGCACTTTCCTTTGCACCATATGCACTAAAGAAACCATGCAGTGAAAAAGTGAAGCATAAGATCGGCATACCATGTGATGCATTCAGAATGCCGTGTGCGTTTTACAGTAGAGTACGTCACAGAGCTGTTCCCTGTAACTGCCATGCTATTTGAAAAAGAGCCTTATTTTTTGACTTCTTCTTACCCAACGCAATCTTCCACAGATATTTATTTTTTTAGCTCTGTATTGTTCTCAAAATGCTTTTGGACATTCAGAAGAAAATTCTGAAAGTCTTTGGTGTATTCTGTATGTACAGCTGAAAATCTAATTTTGCTATAATTTATCTACTCAAGAAAAGTGTGTGGAAGGAGAATAAAGCAATAATGCTCTGCTGTGCAAACAGCCGACAAAAGGTGGGAAAAAAAGCTGTGGTGGAAGCAGAGGCTGGAAGTAGGTGGAAGCAGTGGCTGCTGTGTATTTTGACCCGTGTGGCTACTGGTGAGGAGAAAATTGGTATCAACTATTCTTCCATTTCTTCCATTATGTATTTCTCCCTGCAGGGCTGCTGAATAGAACTGCAAAAATGGTGGTCAAGAAAAGGTTTTGCTTAAGAGAGCGATGTTCCAAACATAAATCCAAAAAGTTCAAAAAAGAAAAATATTTCTGAAAGCATAAACTTCTCTAAAAGTGCACAAAATTACTTTCTACTAGCTTGCAGGTCTAAGTTAAGAGTCTCACTCACACAAAAAAGCTTAGCAAAACTTGACCTTCAAAATAAAAGCTCAATAGCCAGATTAAAATATTTATAAAATATATTTTCTTAATTAAGAAATAGACATTAAAACATACACTAAGTTTATTTAAATCATGATAAGAGTCAGACAAAGCATATTTGCAACAAAGTGTGAGATATTTAAGTGTTTAAAATAAAATGTCAAAGTGGGTAAAAGGTACAAAGTCTGATTTATAGAGAAAAAAGGGCAACATCACATGTCAGTTTTTTTGGCAGAGCAGTCAGTGATGGACTTTGCAGGAGGATGTGTGGTCACACCAGGGTGACCTTTAGTTAAGTGCCTACAGCTGTGCTCATAGGATGTTGTCAGGCTAGCATTGGCCCCGAATGACCTCTCTGAGCTCAGCAGCACACTCCCACACCAATATCTCAAGGCCATCACACCTTGCAATTCAAAAGCAACAAGATTTATTGTAGTCAAGATATCGAACTCCAGAGAATGCATAAGGTGTGACAGAATAGCAGGTGATTAAATTGGTGCACTCTGAGCAGTGAGTGGTGCTTTTTGTGAACACAAGCTTCGAGTGAGTGCTTGTTTCCAGATACAAGTTTTCTTCTTTTTTTCCCAAAGCAGCTGAATGTCACTGAGGTGGTTCGTCGAGTGTGTCTCTGGCTCTGCATTTTAGATCAGTACCAATGCGAGCGTGGACAGGTACATGAGAAAACGGCACATTTTAGATTTCATTGGCAAATCTCTGAAGTGAAAAGCAGGAAAAAAAGTTTTATGTCGTAACAGGACAAATACGACATATTACATAAAAATACAGTACTGTATTCACTCATGTTTTTTTTATACTTTTTATATTTGGCAGATATAATACGTTAGAACACAAATCCAGCAAGAGTGGTTTTTGGTTTAGTCAGATATTATATTCTGCTTCTTCTACGTGAGAGGAAAAAAATATAACGTGTAACACTGTATGTCCATTAGTGACAAAACTATTGTTTTCATCAATATTACATATTTAATAGGCTTATTAATGTGATGATACATGAAACAAATATGAATCAAAGTAGGGGCAGCTATCCTATAACATTCACACATTACTATAAGAGTGCAGTGGATTTTCTCAGCTTAATATTTATAAAAATATGTATCTAATGGAGGGCAATGAGCATACAGTACATTCATCTGTTCAACATTTTGGTCCAGACCAACACATTTCAAAAACTAGCTTCACTGTAAATGGATTTGTGTAGCTCGTAGGAGAGGGACATCAAATTCATTTCTCATATCGTGGGCAACATACGGCGCACTTTGATCCTAAGTGGGCCAGACCAATGAAACTTCCTTTTCTATCAGACATTTAACTACACATTTAATCCCCGAGAAGTCTTAATACCAGGAAAAGAAGTGCAATTTCAATGTGATAGTCTCGCATGATAAATGTGTAAAATTACAGAAAAGGTTGTGGTAGCTCATTCCCTTGACAAATCTTTCAGCAGATATTTCTGTAGTAGACGGATAGAAACTGGAACTTTTCTGTTAATTAATTTTTATATATTACTTATTATTATTATTATTATTATTATTATTATTATTATTATTATTATTAATGGAAAAGCTGTAAAACGGTTAAAAGTTTAAAATCTATGCACTCCTTCAAATTTTCCGCAGCTTTCCGTGGGCTGGACTGAAGTCTTTGTCGGGCCAATTCTTGCAGACTGGTACGGAAAAAATGAAACCATTGTGGAAGTGCCTTAAACCTGCATTCTGTCTGAAGGCCAAGAGATGGCAACAGCTGTGGTTGAAATAACCCCCCTGGTCCTATAGAGGTCTATCAGAAAATAACTTTCTGCCTTGAGCTCTGTAAACACTTACCTGATGAGTTTATGCACTCAGTCGCTTCTTCAGGATCATATGGAATAAAAAATGAACCGAAAAGATGATTATTCATGGTATGTGCAAAGACTAATAGCCTACTAATGACAAGTTAGAGGACGAGCAAGCAGTTTCACATTCAGACCCCCCCGTCACATACTGTTTTTTGAAACCAAGACCAGCCAACCAAACAATAATTCAGACACCAATACACCACGTCATGGTAGCTACATCCATCTTTTTATTCTGTCTATGGTTATTGATACTTATGGTCCCTCAGTTTAAACTTCATAACCTGCGATGTTCATATGCCCAAAAAAAGTCACATCTGACTTTCCTCCTTTGCCACCATGTAGTCAAAATCTAAACTTGTATGCACCAAATACTACAGCTGCATTAAACTGTACAGTAATTTAAGAGTAAAATTAGCTCAACACCTTCTATGGCTTTGACTTCAGCCCGCGGTTTACAGAAGCTTTAAATTTATAGGATTAAATCTTCTGTTTCACTTCGCTATCCCCAGAGGATGTTTCGGTGACATAAGATCAAAAATGCATTATATATTACTATTTTATCAATCTGTCATGTGTAACGATCCCAGGGTAATCTCTGATGTCTAACGAGCTGCTTCACTGGTCCACCAAAGTCCACTGGACAGTTGCAATCGATCTGGAGTGCGAGTGTAACTCAGCTGCAAACAATTAAGCTAAAAAAAAAAAGGACTTTTACAGTTTTTCTGTTGGTTTTTCTCCCATGTTTACCTCCTGAGTCACAGTCTATAACACACTCACCCCCAACTAAACTTTCTGATACAGGCAATTAAACTGAAATGAATGAAATCTCCTATTGCTTAGATGGATGCCCTCACAACACATGTGCATGACCAAAATCCTGTCTATTTAAAGGTGTGTGCACATAATATGACTGTAAGAAATTCATAACCCATTTAGTTTTACACACAAAACAGAGGAAAAATCTTAATTAGAGAGTTTTTCTTCTCCGGCATACCTGACCTTTTGTTGAAAATGAGCAGTTTGTACCAGGCTCTGTTTGGTTTTTAATAACTAGAAGAGGACATTTTTATTACCAGCTTTCTACATGTTGGCACATGAGTTGCATTTTGATTCATGCAGTACCTTTTGATGAACCAAAATGGAAAATTAATTATAATCTAACCAAACAGATACCTCGGGGAACGTTTCAAGCCACAATCATTAAAAAAACTGCAGAGAACAGAGAAGTGGCACATTATGTTTCTGTTAAATAGTTTTCAATTTCAGTCCACACTCGAGGAAATCACTTTTCTTCCAACACAAACCCGTGCACTTTCATCTGGGGATTGAATTTCGTCTTCCTACAAGTTTTTTTGAACTTCATTTAGATGAAATCAAAGTATTTTAAGTAGTCAAGTGACGAAGGGTTCACCAGCATGTTCTAAATTTCTGCTACAGTATGCATACCTCTCAGAAAGACAAAGATAGATTTCCTGTGTTGCAGAGATCAACCCGTCTTTCTGCCACTGCTCAGTAGTCCCCGCACCCACCCTCACCCTGGCTTCCTGCAGGCAGCACATACATCCTGATGCCCTCAGCGGCCATGGGTCTGGGGTGCAGCACTGAGCTTTAAACTGAAACAATAGATTATTGTCACCTCGGCCATGTTAGAGCCAACAGTGAAGAGGGCCTTCTGAAAAGGACAATAGGGTATGAATTGATTTATGAGGGTTCGGGGGGCCATAATGTGCAGTAGTAACAAGGAATCAATGGGCTAGAAAAATGCTAACAGCAGCCCTTTATGTTCTAAGCCTTTGTCTCACCCAGAATTTAATTAATTTCTCTCCTTTTTGGGAGAGGGTGGAGTGGTGATGGAGAGGCGCATCAGTCTTCTCCCATGCTGCTGCTTCATTGCAGTTTATAAACTAGCTCAAAATGGCCTTTATGAAAAGTGAACATGACAGATGTGATGGCGTTCTTTTAAAAATAGCTCATCCCATTAGGACTGTAATGTATTTTTTTTTAATTCTTATTATTTTAACTGAGAGACCAAAGCAAATAGATAAGAAAGACTTCTGATGTGTTTTTTTATTAATCTGTAGGTTGCTAATTTAAAACGAGGGACAAAGCAAAGAAAATCTTGCTCCAGATGGCACTGATTGCTAGTGTTTACCTGAAATCATATCTCAGATCATCTTGACTCATTTTTATGTATGTTATGTTAATCAGCTACCTTATGTCAAGCATTTCTGAGAGGCTTAAACTTTGGCAATAAAAAAGAAAAGAAAAAAACAGCCCTTTTTTTAATTGTAGAAAGTATGGTATAGAAACAAACTGTAGCACCATATTAAATGTACAGGTAAACAAGCATAAACAGTGACCTACAGCGAACAGAAAATGATCAATCCTGTCATCTTTTTGCCGTCATTTAACTTAATGGGCGCGCAGCTATGTGAGAACTGCTATTACATTTAGCAAAATAAAACTCTATCCTCAGGCTTTACCCAGAACTGTGCCTGATGTATTGGCTTTCTGTCAGGAAGTGTTAGATGGAATATGATGTGCTATACGGTCCATTAAATGATGGCCTGTATATCAAATTAGTCACTGAACTGTCGATGAATATTACACTCAAACACACTTTAGTTTGGCTCGTATGAAGTGGCGTGATTTTGTTGGCAAAGACCGTTTGATAGCAGTTTCTTTACCAGTTAACTGGCGGTGGCACAACAGCCAGTGACTCAGCTAAACCCAGTGTCATGGCTTTAAGTGTGGTGGTTTATAGGAAGGTGTTTTTTTTTCCTATTAATCTGTGGAAAAGAAAAGAAAAAGAAATAACTGTTAAATCTCTGAAAAATGCCTCGTCATTGTGAAGTGGAAGTGCTCAAAACTGCAGCTTAATGGATGTCATTACATATTTCTCTTCATCAGCTTGCATAAAAGTAAACTGCTTCTGTGTAACAGCATAAACAGTATGCTTGCAAATACAGTTGAGGTCTCAAGTTTACATGAACTCAACAGGCATGAATGTCATGGTAATTTGGGGCTTTTAGTGATTTCTTTGAACTCTTTGAACTTTTTGAATTTGGTGCAGAAGTTTGAATTTATTTGGATTTTTCTCTAATCCACACAGAGTCAAAAGTGTACACACAAGCTTAGATACATACATACACTCTCTGTTAATAAGTCGTGCTGAAGAACAATATCTTCTACAATAGCAAAAGGCCTGTTAGCTTCTCGTTAGTTATCACAATGAACCACATCTGTTACTTTCTTTGCCAGCATAAAAAGTTTTTGTTTGACAGTATGCACTGAACTGACTGAATACTGAATACTCTGAAAAATGGGAAAGTCCAAGAAACTCAGTAAACATCAAAGAAGCAGAATTGTAGATTTAGACAGCTTGAGAGGGTCTCTTGGAGGCATTTCTAAACAACTCGATGATCAAAAGTTCAAACAACTGTACGCAAGTGCAAGTTATTCAGATGTGTCACCGCTTTGGCAAAGTGTGGAGCAGGACCAAAACTGTCACCCTCAGATTACAGGAAATTTGGTATGATTTTCAGGAAACACTGAGGCTCAAGCCTGCCATGAAATGAAAACTGCTGGAACACCAGTTTCTCTGTCCAGTTTTAAATCACCATGGACTGGGAGAGTGCTGACCAACAAAGAAGCTCCTTCACCAAAATAGCCATTTTTAACCTTGAATTAAATTTGCAACTGTCATCATGGACAAACCAAATGCCTTCTAAAGAAAGGTTTTTACAATCACAGGAGGCAAAGATTGAGCTAACTGGCCACAACGACAACAGCCATGTTTGGAGGAGTAAAGGTGAGACTTTCAAACCTGAGAACACTGTACCAGCTGTCAAGCATGGTGGTGGTAGCATCATGCTGTGGGGCTGTTTTGCTGTCAGTGGTATTGGTCTATTGCACAATGAAAAAGGAGGACTGCCTCCAAATTCTTCAACTTCACCCATACATAAACAGCTGTATGGTTGAAACTTGGACACAACTGGCTCTTTTGACAAGCCAATGATCCCAAACACACATCAAAGCTGGTTTTGGAATGGATAGATCAGGCAGACTAACATCTGGAATGGCCTTCCCAAAGACTCGAGCTCAGTCCTATTGAAAATGTATGGATATGTTAAAAATGAAGTCTTCAGAAGTTTTTGATGGCTACCAAAAGCATCTAAGTTAAGCCACAACTCACTAAGGGACATTTAACCAATTATTAGTGGGTGTGTGTACATATTTAAGCCTGTATGCACAATTTTACTCCTCTGTAGATAACAGAAAAATACAATTCTTGCTTTATAAGGTCATTAAACATGAATGCTGCACAATCATTCCACCCTGGAAAAAGAACATTTTTAAAGAAATCATTTTAAAAAAAACAAAATTCTCCTTCTTAGATGTTCTCTGAGTTTCTTGCACTTTCTCATTGTTATGAGTATTGGTTAATCCAGTGAGTGCTGTCAAACAATTAATTTTTATGCTAGCAAACTACCAGTTATGCCAAATCTTGATTACTAATGAGACATTAATAGAGCTTGGCCTTGACAAGTTAAGACAAATTGTTGAGCCTTCAGCACCACTTAATTAAAACATTTAAGTGTTTGCATATATTTGAGACTGTACGTATAATTTCGGATGTGTGGATTAAAGAAAATCCTAAATAAATTCAAACTTCTGCACCCAGTTCTTGTTTTCCTAAAGCCATTAAAGATGTATGCTTTACAATCATTCAATCTAGAAAAACAACAGTTCTAATAAATTATTAAAAGCCTAAATTGACCACGATATTCATGTTCATGCATGAATGCAAACTTCTGAACTTCTGACCACAGCTGTACAGTAAGTATCCAGGGTATGTTGTATGTGTGTGGGTAAAGTCATCTGTTAAATTTTTTTTCCTACTTTCAAAACTTTACTCTCTTGCACGATCGATTCCCCATGAGAGAAAACAGCGCCCCCTTACTACGGCTAGCCAATGTCCTTGGTGCTGATGTGGGTAACTCATACAATATTCTCAAACCCTCGTGGAGAAATCGTTGCAGCAAACCAGAAATCTATATGAGTGTTTTCTTTTTTCTTTTCGACTTTTTGGAAGTGCAACCAGAAATCAGATGCCTGTGGTATTCTGGATGATTACAAGTGGGCTTCAAGTGTGTATCATGGCAGTGAGCAGTAAACAGGGTGCTTTGGGATGATCAGATCAAAGTCCTACAACAGCTCAATGTTAAAGACATTTAAATCAATAGAAAATACGTCAAATAGTGAAGACAAGAAAATCAATAATTCTGCGTCACACCACTGCTTTAGTGTTACTTACTTGACATGCATACAGTAGCAGAATCAGGTTTTCCTTATAGGGCTGCCAGGCTGAGACAATTCTGCAGCATATGTTTCACATAATTTTATATTGGTTTCATGTAAACCCAGAAGTTTATAGCTCCGGCGCATAGCAATAACAACCAGTCACTCACAAGGTTAGCTAGTAAAGCTTGATTAGCAATTAGCATGAGCTAAACTTTAGCTGCTGGCGACTAAAATTGTTCATAAATAACATGGTCATTACTTACTGCAATGACCAGCTTTTTATGTCCAACAGAACTGACAAGTGAGCGAAGCCTTATATAACATTTAACACCAGATAAACTGCCTGAATCTCTGAATCTGATGTCTCATTGCTCTTCTGTCCGTGCGGCAAATCGCTTTAGGCCAAATGGTCAGTTTCTTTAGCTACTCAGTTTTTTTTCTTACCCCGGCTTGAATGGCAATTAAATTATTACATGTTTTTCAATTCTTGACAAACTTGCTGTGAAAATGTATCCATATGAAAAAACATATGGTAGTTGCTGGATGTAAATTCAGTTTTAAGAATATAAGTGGTTTCACCTTTAGTTTTGTCAGGTGGTTACCAAAGATAAAAATCTTACTGCGATAAAACTGCCATTGCTATCATGGCGTTGTCCTTAATTATTATTGCTTATGATTTCAATTTGACAATTTTCACACATAGTGATATTAAAAGTCATGAAACACAGACTTCAAGAGTGATTTTGGATTAATCTAAACAAAATGTGGAATATTTTAGGAATATATATGACAGCATTCCTATACCATTAGCAGTTCGCAAAAAAAATCCAGTGGAGATCATACTTGAAACTTTCCTGCACTCATTTCATGTGAAGTTATTGTATTGAATGTTATATCTATTCAGTGGATTGTCAAGTTTAATGTGCAATAAAAGCCCCATACTTCCTTTGTGATGTATGCCAATGCAGTAGCCACACATCGATTCTGAATGCACCTCACTATATTGTATATACTTTTTTCTTTATTACAGTTTCCATGGAAATACTTAAGAGTATTTTGTGGATTTAAGAAAAGAAGCACGTGCATAATACCTCATCTTTCTCCCAAGATCAGACCGTGAATATGTGTGCATATTTGTAATATATGCAAATCAATCTGATGTTGGCACACGCTTTAAATCAACGTGGAATTCTAAATTGGGTGTCTGTTCCAACATTAGAGATTAAAAGAGAGATTTTTTTTTGTAGTCGTGTTCAATTTGCATCTTTAAAAGCATTAATTTATCATTTGACCAAGTGTCATTATTTTCCATCACGTCTTCTATATTCAGAGCTCCATCACTCACATCTCAGGATGTGTTAATTACATGATCACTGCTTGTCAACCCAGCACACGGCTAAGTTACGGACGACGTGGCTGCCCTACAAAGAAAAGCTAGATGGGCAATTAAGAGAGGGCATTTCTGTAAATAAGCTATGTGTGGTGAATATAGAATAACAATAACGACTTCACGTGCTTTCGCCAAGAAAACAATCTATGAATCAGCCATGATTTGTACAAAATGATTCTCTCAAGAGTGTAATAAATCATGATGAAGTGCAGAGGTGCCATGAAATATCTGACACTTAACTGACAGATCTGAATTGAAAATATATTGACTGCTGCTGTCTGATATCCGCTATGTCAGTATGTGTATAGGTGTCTAGGAGGTTATATGAACATTGATTTGTTGGCTGTTTGTGTGTGCTGATGTTCACCGCTTGGCCTCAATATTGCCAAGAGCAATACCCCCCAACAATATTTGCTGAAGGCTGTCTGTGGTGCTATTAAACCAGTATAAAACTACTGTAACGGGAAACAATTGGCATACTGGCCAATCTAATGATAGCACTAGTTTAATGAACCAAATAACTGGATGGGACCCATGACACACTAACACTTACTAATATGATTATTTTGCAAATTAAAATTCATTTAAAACTGTTATCTGCCCCACGCTGGGTATTTTAGTAAACTCTCACATGACTGAGACAATGCTTGAACGATTAGGTGGAGAAAAATACCTAAAAAAAACAAAAACAACATCCAACTAACCCAACAGCAAAAGCACGAGTGTAGCGCTACTAACCAGAAAGGATTTATTGTGACTGGGAGGCAGAGAGGCAGACCTTGAGCCCTGACTTTCGCTTCAGGTCTCCTGCACTCACTTCTCCTGGGAGATAGCCAGGGAGCGGGTCGCCAGATGAAAACGTGTTAAGGTAAACAATGGATCCGAGCCTCATCTTAAGACACGACAGAGATCAGCCACAGTTTCAGACTCGTCGCGCACACAGAGCTATGTAAACCCTACACTCTAGGTACCAGGTAAGCCTGCACCAGCAGCCAGGCAGCTAAACCAGCCAGGCGTGCGGATAGGGGCGGTGCAGTGAGACAAGATATTTCTCCTCTATTTTAGGCAGCTTCCTAACAAGCGCGCTCAGACAGGGCTGTAGGGGAGCTGGGTAGCTGCTGAGCCTGGCACAGCACAAAGCCCAGAACAGAGCAGCCAGCGGGGCTAACAACCATCAGCAGCCCAACCAGCTGCTGCTGAGTGCCCCAGTCCAGGCACCAAGACTCCAGGGACAACAGCGATCAATAAAACCCACAGCCCTGGAAGATATGCGGGAAGAAATGTGTTGAGGCAAAACAGGCTCGTTTAAAGCTAAACTGTCCTATCAGTGGGGTTAGAGGAGCATGCTGAATATCTCTCCAGAGAGCAGGGAAGGAGGGGATGTTACATTCACTCTAAGAGGCTTTTGGATGGTCTGCAATTTGGAAGGTCAGAGTAATTGGCCAAATGAGGGTTAGTTCTGAACTGAGAGCATGTCTATATGTGTGTCTGTGTGTCTGTGTGTGTGTGTGAGTCTAAGTGTGTTCGCATCCTGTCTGTATCCTAGCGGAAGAGAAAGAAAAGCCGAGAAGAAAAAAGTGAAGAAGAATTGAAGAAGGTGCAAACATCTGTTCAGTCACATGGGTGATTTGACAGCCAGAATGATAAGTCTCACTCCGTGGTGCCAAAACATGATGGAGGTTTTGAATAATTTAACATGAATTGGCCTTTTATTCTGGAGATTTGAATGTTTCACCTGGAATTCTTTTCATTATTCATATGTTTTTCAGAAAAAAAAAGAATACTTGGTCTTCGGTACCAAATAGATCTGCTGACATTATATAGTATAGCTTGTCTCAGTGCACCTGCAGTTATCTGCTCTGACTTATTACAGTATGAACTTTGCATGCTTTACCAATTCTTAAACTAAAATTATGGTTTAATATCATCCTGCATATCTGCTATAAATGTGGCCTGATGGCTTGTGCTCCTTTGCACGTACCACCTCCTCAGTTTAGAGCCAGGAAAATGAGGACTCGTGTAAAAACAATGAATATTGAGGCAAGTTTTATGTTTCTGCAGCTTTCCAAACAAACATTATTTTTCCACGAATTGTCTTGAGCGTTTATCTTCACGTCCGGCCCAAAGTAAACACAGCAAGTAGCCTCCCTGTAATAGCCAGTGCAGCTAACAGCATAAAGATATAATTTCGGATCAGTGTGCCAGCTGAACTAATCACCCTGCATATTAATCTGTTTACATGTGTGAGGCTGACTTCCCCCGCGGTTACGCTATTATCCTGTGGGTGGATCACAAGCCATTTCGCTGATGGTCAGCCATATTCATTCGAACTGGCATAAAGAAATAAGGAGCTAAATCAAAGTAAAAAAGGAGACAAGAAGAAGGAGGAAGAAACGAGAGGGCAGCGGGACGACCCCCAAAAGTCAACTGTGCTTATGAGACTGCTGTTTCTTCCTCTGAACAGCCAACAGAGGAAGAGCATTTTTGCTGCAAACAGAGAACTGTTGATGCCAGATTTGAAAATATTTGTCTCAGAGGAAAAAGAACGGGGCAAAGGCCCGCTGGGTCAAATGGTCAGCTCTCTGCGTGGTAAGGAAAACAGCTGAGACAATGATAATGCGCTGTTGTGCAAGGGAGAATTGCACAACACAATATCTACGGTGCTACCTGAGTATTAATATTAAAGTAACAATAATAATAGCATTATAAACAATTGAAAAGACACAGAGGACATTTAAAGCACATTTACTGCAAAAGTACAAAAAAGAGTACACATACAATTAAAAGGCAGCATTAGAGGGCAGTCCTGCACGCAAATAGATAGTAAACAAATTGAAGCCTGCGTTAAGTAGCGATACAAAATGCAAAGTGCGATATGCCCTGTGGCCCTTGTGCAAGCAAGTAACACAAGGGCCACGGGGCATGTTTGCAGAGGTCTAACAGTATACAGTATATCTCTATGAGTGTATTTGTGTGCCTGTGTCTGTGTTTTAGTGAGTGTGTAGGGAGCTCTGGAGGGTGGGGTGGGGTAGGGGTGTGTGTCAGACCATTCTCAACAGTTTGACAGCTTTGGGAATGAAAGAGGCTGCTTTTCAAACCTTGTGGTGCGTGCATGTATTGCCTTACCAGAAGGGAGTAGTTTGAGGAGGTGCTGGACAGGGTGCATCGGGTCACAGATGATGTTTACAACATGTAAAAATGCTATGGTCCAGCAATAAAAACTGCCACTGGGTTATAGATTTCCCCTGCACCCACCGGGATTTGATATAAAAGCGGCAGATTAAAGAAAAAGCTACAGTCAGATTACTCGCCGCAGGTAAAGGATGAATGGATGGGGCATCTTTGAGATTGTTTCAGTTGATGTACAGAGCAATTAGCCGCAAGTGGAGTCTCTATAGTCTGGATTTAGTCAATATCAGACCAAACAGTGTGAATCTTGCAGTTTTCTTGCAATTCAGAAACTTTGCCGCAACTCCTTGAGCAAAAACACATGGTAAATGACAGCGATCCCGATGTATTTAGCCATAATGGCTTCTTTGTGTGCTTACTTACAGACTGAGATGCAACTGTTTGAAGTGATTCGTCCATAAATCACATTTAATTGGACAGCCATAACAGAGGTTTGTACTGCTTCCCCCAATATACATTTGAGTTCTCATTTTCATGAATTACCACTGAAGAGATTGCGAGTGCAAAGTCAGCACAACCATTAAACCCACAAGTGCCACATTTATGGGAAATCCATGATGCTGAAATGAAACTGAACAATGCTTCAGAACTTTAGATCTTTCAAGTCTCATGATTCAGAAAACAGGTATTTGGCCTCACAGATCTCAAATATATGTTCACATATTGAGATCTGTCTTCAAGAGTTTTCTGATATGTATGAAGGAAAAACTTATCTTTAGAGAAATATAGCCTCAAAGCTGATCAATCCACATATATTCACACTATTTCTACAGAGGGAGCTGAAGATTTTTCAACTAAATTTGCATCTAATCATCAGTTTTTCTGCAGAAGTTTGAGTCCAATTTCAAAATTCTAGGATTGCATTTGTGGCAGATTTAAAGAGAAATATCCCAGTCACTTATAATTGAAGATGATTATGCAATTAGAAGAACTCTTAGATGCTTGATTTATGCCATTCTCCTGCAGGCACGCTTAAGACTACTTGATTCTTTGGTAAACCAAAGCGGTCTTTAACCTTCTGCTTTTGGTATTATTAGATTCATCACAATGCAGATTGCTGGTTTGGTGTACATGTTGCAGCTTTTTTAAACAGGCCTTAATACTGCAGCCAAAAGAAGCCAGGCCCTAAGGCAAAAATGCACTCAAGCAGTGAAGGTAAATAAATCCAGTGAAAAATGCTGATGGTGTGTTCTGTGGCTCATCCACTCCTCGATTTCTCTAAAAAAAAGAGAGAAAGATGTTTGCTTGTTTCAGATGACAGACAAGAACGTCAATACACGTTCATGATCAGCGACAACACGAGCCACAGCCTTTCTTTGTGCCGCATCAACACTTTAAACAGCAGCAGTCATGGATGTGGCTAATCTAGCTGCAGATCTGCTGGGATGCAATCATCTGTGTCCTACGTAACAGCGGTTTACTTCCGGCGTTGCGTCTCGAAGGCAGTTCTGTGCAAGTTCACACTTCGCAGGAGCTCAGTCACTTCACACAGATCAAAGTTAAGTAGCTCACATTTCACAAAAATGCACAATTTTAAATGTTGAACTAAGTTTCCAGTTCTAAGTTTCCCCTAAATGAATGCCTTTTACTGTTTGAGCTGAGGATGAATGGTTTGTGGGAGTTAAGGGATGAAAAAATTAGACTCCTTCTATATTCCTATTATATTCCCTTTCAGAATATTAACCACATTTTTGTGTTTGCCAAGTCAGTACAATGCCTTTTAGCCTCCATCCACCCTTCACAGAATCAAACAGATACATTTAGCAGCTTCACAATGCTGCTTTAAGAAGAAAATTACTTCCTCTGTGGCACTCAACAGTTACACTACACCCAAAGAGTAGAATCATCTAATATGGACATAACGCTTTGGAATACTGGGCTTGAACTATACAGTTATATTCAATTCACCTTCATAAAGCCAACATAGAAGCAGATCTCTCAGCAGCGCCATGTAAAAGTTTGAGGACATAAATGCATAAAAGAAAGTTATCCGAATGTCTGCGTAACTGAAATAGGAAGTAAGAAAAACGGGGCTGTTTTGTAAGCTGGGTGAGCTAACTTTAGTTTTAACGCAGATACTTTTCAGTGTCTGTGCAGGAAAGTTGAGCGCCTTACTGGAACAAAGCCAAAGGAGTCAAGTGTCCCATGTGTTGTGAATATAATAAGAGGACACATATGGCTCACTTTGGATGAAATCTGTATATCTGCGAGTGTGCGAAGAGACTCTGAGCGTGTGCGTGAGAAGAGCGCACGCGTGAGATCTGGCACTCGTGGCAGACCACAGACCTCGCGCTGTCATCCTCTGTTGAGGAGGCGCGACTGAGGTGACATTCACGTCCCCAGTAATTATCAGGACTATGATGTGGGAACATTAATGATGTATGAGGGCCCAGCGAGGGGTGAGAGCCGCGGCTTCACAGGGCCTCATTACTAAGAGATACCACCAGCGAGAGAGACTGCACTGCCACACCCAGCCTGGACTCTGCTGAGCATTCTCCAACACTTCACTCGCAGTTTTGCTCTGTTTTGTAAGTGCCGCTGTCACACAATAAATTAGCCTCGAAACAACGACTCCGACTTGTTTATATGAACACAGCTCACTGGGTCCTTCCGCGGGGGCAAGGGAGCGAGGCAAAAATCTTGAATTAACAATGTCAGATTTAGAGAACTCAGTCAGAATGTCAAATCGAGAACTTTGATCCTCGCAGACCTCAATTTTGCCCTCTTGTAACTAGAATGGACAAGATGTCTGATTATCTCTAATTAAAAATGATTAAGCACCTACTTACTGCAGTCAATGACCATTGACTTAGGGGAATGCTGATGTGGTGAGTGTGGTCTTGTTTTTGGGTTAATTCCAGCAAGCCTTCAAATTTCTCATTTTAAATCAGAGAAGGTGCTCATTGACCAGATTTAAATCATTAAAGTCATCCACTTCTCTCCTGTAGGGGGATTATAGATCTCTGGGCTCCCCGTGCTGTCCGCTTCATGCATGCTGAGCAGAGGGAATGGGGAATGGAGCCAGTGAATGTGAAAAACGAATAAAGGGTTCAAATAGAAAATAAAGACAGAGGGAATAAAGTCGATTACATCTCTGGATTGTCAAACATTTGATCACGAGCCAAAATGGGAGATCAACACAGAAGGAGGAAGAGTCAACATCTCTGTGCATCGCACAGTTAAACACAGGATAAAAGGTGATAACGTTTTTTTTTTTGTTTGGTTTTTTTTTGGGGGGGTGCGAAAGTTCCACTGTGGTGGTTTTCTTCTTCTTCTTGTTTTTTTTGTTGTTTTTTTTACCTCTTTCCTTTTTCTGAGTTGTAGTACAGGTTCTTGGAGAGATGTCAGCCGACTAGCTGTCACAATCCAGAGGGCACGTGCATGACTTTGTGTCTAATCAGGTGTGGTATCCATGGAAACTGAGGTAGCGGAATGTCATGTACTGCATCTCGTCTCGCAGTGCTCTTGGCAAACACTGATGCTGCGGGATTCGTGGCCCACATAGAGCACGTTAGCTATGTTCAGCACAACACAGCCGTCACAAACACGCCACCAAACCCAGCTTCTCATAATGGAGGCTCCTAACCTGCTTTAGACATCATTATATTAGGATCCCCTAGGCTGTATTCCAGCTACAGAAAAATGAAAAAAGAAATCAACTTCCTCATGACTGAATGAAAACAACACAGAGGACCAATAATAGACATGTTTATACAGGGGAGTAGTCTAATATTTCTCAGTACCTCAGCCAACATAGCTGGATAACTTCTATTATAGTATTTCAACATATTACTGGGAGATTTACCATGTTCATCATCTTTAGCATGTTAGCAATATAGCATTTATAAGTTTATAAGTTGTACCATTGTGTGAAAATTGAGAAAGATCCACCCAGGAGCTGATAAAACATGTTTGCAGGCTAACCCTCTAGAGACCATGGCCCTGTACTACCAAGGGAGCTCAACATACCCAGGGCTTCTTTTATCTGGATTCACTCAACCTAACAGGATAAAGTACAAGTTATGGTACCAGAAATGTGTCCATCTGCATACCTGTTTTTGTTTGGACAGTGAGTAGAAAGGGGTATTTACCCAACACAGCAGTGCTCCTGTGCAGTGCTTCAAAATCAGAACTGCACGTCACTTGACATGCATGATGTATACATCTGCTGAAAGCTGATTGGCTGACAAGTGAGCTTGAATGGGGAAGGGAGCAACAGCAGAGGTCAGCGTACGTATGTTAGATCTTTGCTCTGGCTGGCTGATCGACCAACAACAGAACGAGCTAGAGGAGCCCGCAGACCAGTTTTTGCAGGACAACAGATGCTCTCTGCAGGTAGACGAGCCATCTCCCGGACTGCCAGCAGACTGCTAATGTGCTACCCCTGCTGAAACATAAATTCCACTTCCACTGGGAGGCTGGAGTCTATCCCAGCTGTCATAGGAAGGGAGGTGGAATGCACCCTGGACAGGTCGCCAGGCTATTGCAGGGCCAACACAGAGGGGCAGTCACTCTCACATTCACACCTATGGGCAATTTAGAATCACCAGTTAACTGAAGGGAAGTGTTAAAGGAAGCCAGAGTACCTGGAGAGAACCCACACAGTGATGGGGAGAAGTCGCAAAGGCCCATCGCCAGATAGTGGATTCAAACCCAGGACCTTCTTTCTGTGAGGCAATAGTGCTACCCAAAATATGAAGAGGTTAAACAGACAACACAGACCGAAGGCAACACAGTTGCTGCAGGCAAAGCAAAGGTATGAGTGGCATGTGGACAATGAGGAAAAGTGCTATAAAAGGCTTTATGAATGTGTTTGTACTTTAAACATTTTAGTCAGTAAGCCTGGAAAAGAGGTGCTATATTAATGTAAAGTGTAGAAGTAAATTTAAATCTAATTTGATATACAAAGAGGTGTTTACAAAGGTTATAAAGCTAGTTATGTAGCTATTTGGTGGTTACGTGTTTTGATATTTACATGTTTACACGTTTGAATGTTTAGACATGCATGTTCAAACCAGTAATAAGTATGTGTTATATCTACCTAGTTGTTTTCCCTGTTTTGATCTGAGTATAAGATTTCCTGGCTTCTGAGAGGCCAATGAAGTATTCATGAGGGCAGCACACAGGAAGTGTGGGTTGTTGTTGCTTTGTGCTGAGAGTAAAGAGGTCTGCTAAAAAGTTATCCGTCTCCATCTTGCTGTTCCTAATTATTCAGAGAGATTCCAAACCATCTAGTGAACCCTCACATTACATTAATAAGAGTTATTATATAATATTGGAAACCTATTAAGGAAGCCATCAAAAAGCAGACTTATCACTAAGAGACAGGACAATCTGATGGATTTTAACTGTGTATTTTGTTAAATTAATATTGAAATGCGCATAAGATGGTTTTATTCTTTCAGCTACAGCCCTGATGTTGTTTAACAGTTTGAGGATCGGCTTCGTTTTTGATATAAAATCCACAAATACAAACAGATGCCTTGTTTTAGGATCATATATTAGTGCTCACATAACAAAAAAGTAGTTGTCAATTTTTTTAGAGCCATGGAGAAAAGAAAAAAAAGATAGAAAGCTGGATATAAGATTCCTATCTATCACTGATGCTCATCAGGGACTTTTGTTTAATTTGCCTCAGAAACCAGATATTGGAGTGATGTGTCTCAAGTGTTCCAGTAGTAAAAAAGCAACAGAAAGCAGGATTTGTTTTGCTCCTTAACATGGTGGAGCCATTCATGCATCACCATCAAAACAGTGCAATACTTAAAACACTGTGGCAGCACGGTGATAGACCTCTGTGTATGGTTCATTGAGCAAATCACAGATACACAACACTAGAAGTACAGACTGCCAGTTTTACAATTTTACTAATCTTTACGTGCACTGCCGCCATCTTGGATTTTCAAGTTGTGGTTGGCGGAGCAGCCTTGACTTTCAAAGTGAAGGCGTTTAAACACCGGACGTGTAAAATGCAAATATTTCCTGCATTAAAAACATTCTTATCACCTATTCTTATTGCAGCTATTCACACCGACCACGTACTTTCGCTGGACAAATTTGGAGCATTTTGGAGATTTTTCAGATGCGAATAAATAGATCTGGCCATTGAGACCACTGCACTTAGCAGCAAGTGTGTTCATAGCTCAAAATGCACACCAGTGCTGTATATACAAATCCTAAAATAATACAGTGTTATCTCAGACATAGAGCGAAACGCTCTGGGTCAGTTGTCTCTCTTAAATTATTTCTCTGTCTCCTCAGATGTGATCTTAACTCTGCCAACAAGAGCTCAACCGAAAGAACCGATACAGAAACCAGAGAACCCAGAATCTCTGTTTCTTCCTTTTGTTGTGTAGAAACATCAGGACCAGCTCAGCATTGCTTGATGTTGATTTGTTGACCCCTTTTTTTTCACAGTGCATTTTTTGAGGATTATTTTTTCTGAAATAATGTCGATATCATTTTTTTGTTGTTACACAGCAAATTCAGATCCGGAAAAATCTGAATTTCATGTCTCTTTTTTGCAATGACATCAATGTGTAATGGTCTTTAGAAGTCTGACTTGAGGGCGTGTTGCAGTTGAAAATTTGGACTCATGACTTCAAATGGAAAGCTCCATTTAGAAGAGGGGTGGGCAACTTGAGGCCCAGTGACCTGCAGGTTTTAGATATTACCCAGGGTAATCACATTACCAAGCCTCTGGGGAACTTCAGGACATGTTGATGAGGCCATTTAGCCATTTGAATCAGCTGTGTTGGATTAAGGACTCATCTAAAACCTTAGTACACTCGCCCTCGAGGCCTGGAGTTGCCCACCCCTAATTTAGAAGATTTTTTTTTAATGTGACCCTCTCACTATCCATACACAAAGATCTGATGGATCTTCCAGGAATGGTGACCTCATTTTTCAGAGAATTCATTGGTTCATCTGTGGTGATTTTATACCTGTTGATCTCTAATCTAGAGCCCTACCGATTTGCAGCACAAGTTACCATGGTGATATACCACCATGGTAACCTTTGTGTTACAGAAAACCCAGGGTTTACCCTGAATTTACCTGGATGAGAAAAAATCCTGCTTCACACTACTGCCCTCAGGATATTGGTGTAAAAGTACCAGCATAATTAATCTAAAAGCTTCTGAAAGAACCCAAGAGCAGAATAGTGCGGCAGATTGAGGCGCAAGAGTTAAGAGTGTATTTTACTTCAGATGGTGGTAGCAGATTAGCTGAGATGGAGGCTGAAGTAGGCTGACAGCAAGACTTGTGATGGACCGTGACCCTGAAAGAGAGAGAACAAAGCCGCTACAGGATCAGGTAAATTCACTACAGACTAGCGACTTTAGCTGGCGTTGTATGTGTGTTACCAGACTAGCAGATACAGCACACAGCGGAGGAGAAGCCGGGGCTGAAATGCTGCAGAGCCTGATTACGGATTACTTTCAGGTGCGCAGACTGATTGCAAGGCAGGTGATGATTAAGTGCCACGCCCGGTCAGACACAAAAACAGACACCCACACACCCACAGGACAAAATGGGAATCGTAAGAGAAAGGAGACAGGGAAGAAAATACCACACAATCTCAACAATTTAGTAACACAAACACTATGACAAAAAAAAAAAAAGCCAGGGTGATGGAGTGACCAGTTAACTGACTCAGAAAATAAGATCTCCAAACAATGACAACATCTTTTAGATACTATGACAATTGCAAAGCCATTTCCACTGAAATGTTTCTGTCCACCGCTGTAGGTGTACAGTAGTGGATAAAAATTTCTCAGCAAGATTGTGAACATAGAGCTTTAATCAAACAGCCGTGGAGACGAGTTAAAAAAAAAAAGGTTCTTTATATATTTGTGTTCAGATAACACGTAAGAGGACAAGGCCGTTGTCTAACACACTATATTACTACTTAGGTGAAATAGTTTGGATCTGAATGTTGTGAAAATGTCCACAACAAATTTACTCCCAGCAAGCTTCAATTGTTCCACTCCATAACCGAGTACAATTGCTTTCTGATTGTCCTCGTGTGCTCAAATGAGTCAAACTAAGGTGAAAACCACTGCAGGGTTTCATTCGTAAACAAACTAATTCGCTCTAAACACAAAAAAAAAAACCATTCCACAGTTCCTCCGGATACTGCTAACACATTACCATTTAGTAACACAAAGAGTGTGCATTGCTAGCAGAGAAAATGGTTTTAACATTGTCAACAAGGTTATAATCATTTTAATCTCTGCCGACGCGTGTGACCATAAATTTAAAAAACACCTGCCTCAACAGTGAAATCGGGGGAAACAAAGGCCCATGAAAGACTAACGAGAATTGAGGGCTATTCTGTACTAGTTTTCATCACACTTGCTCCAGTTTCATCAGAAATTGATCTTAGCAAACATACAGAACACGTCTCCAAGTGACATTGCCCAAACGAGGAGGAAAAGATTCTGTAAAGTTAATTGAAATGCACTGCATGCTGGGAAGTACGCCAGCGAGCATAATTAAGATGTTCTCTCAACTTACAAGTTAAACTCACAGGAGTTCTGAAGCTGATTAGAGGCAAGATGAAACTGACAAAAGTATGAATACGAGGTTACTCGCTGATTAAGAATTAATCATTTCCATGATATTGTTTTTACATGTGATGTGTAGAGTAGCAACTCATGTTTTTTTTTAGACGGCATTAGAAATTGAAATTCAGTCATTACACTTACTAATGTTAGTGACACCTGACAACTTCAGAATTTCAGTCTTGTTTGCTACTTTACAAGGAGATGGGAGAAGCATAACAACATGTAACTCCAAAGATGTCTCATTTACATAGTGTGTTGTCTTAACCATTATTCAGCTGCTTTGTATTGTACAGGATATGAAACTCAAGACTGGTGCTGCTGCGTGCAGTCAGCAAGGCTAATTAGTTGTTTATAATGAGTAAATATCTTGAAACCTCAGGCCAGCTGCTTAGTAACTGCAGCATCTTTTTTTAGTGCTACTTTTCCCCTGTGTTACCTTTGCAAGAGTATATACTTTGCAACAATTACATACAATTAAAGTTGTGATACAACACAGTCAAAAAAATGAAAAAGAAAGTACACGCAGTCTCTAAACGCCAAGGTTTTACATATCAGGACAAAATAATTTAAAAAAATCATCTGGTCCTTAACAGACCTATTTGTTTCATAAAAATTAAGTCAAAATGCAGGAGAAGAATGCAGTGAGAAAAACCAAGTACACCCTTACTGCATTTATAGGAATTAAGTAAAGCAGACCAGTTTGCTGCTCTGGAGCATTCGGGTATGTGTTAACACAATACCAGTGAGGAAAGACCTCAGTAATGACCTTAAAGAAGCAATTGTTGCTCAATCTGGGAAGGGTTATAAGGCCATTTCCAAACAACTTGAAGTCATCATTCAACAGCGAGAAAGATTATTCACAAGTGGAAAACATTCCGGATAATTGTCAATCTTCCCAGGAGTGGACGTCCGAACAAATTCAGCCTAAGGTCAGTCCATGCAATGCTCAGTGAAACTGAAAAACACACTAGAGCTACACCTCAGATTATACAAGCCTCAGTAAGCATGGTAAATGTAAAGGTTCATGACAGTATCGTTAAAAATAGACTGAAGAAATATGGCCTGTTTGGAAAGGTTGCCTCTTCTCTCTAAAAAGAACATGGCAACATGGATTAGGTTTGCAGAGTTGCATCTGAACAAACTACAAGACTCCTGGAACAATGTCGAGACTAAAGGACAGACGAGACCGAAGAGGTGATGTTTGACTGTAATGGACAGCACCAAATTTGGCAAACACAGCATATCAGGACAAACACCTCACACTAACTGTCAAGCACGGTGGTGGAGGGCTGATGATTTGGGCTTGTTTGAGCCCAACAATGAACCTCTCTTTACACTAAAGTATTGGTGTACCCAAACTTGAAGCTGTCTGTCTATCAGCTAAACCTTGGCCCAAATTAGGTCATGCAAAAAGACAATAATCCCAAGAACAGCAGCAAATCTGTACCAGAAAGTTGGAAAAATAAGAGTCAAGTTGAAACAATGGCCAGTCAAGGATTCCTTCACAATGATGTGAGTGAGACTGATAAAGTCACACACACAAATGATTAATTCAACCCATTTCAGGTGGTTACTAAATCATGCTTCTGCTTCTGTGCTTTGGTTTTGTTTCTGTTGAATAAATCATGACATAGTGTAATATGTAGTTCATCTGAAGTTGTATTAAATAATTTAGAGACGTGGTGAGGACTAGTTATACTAGTTTATGTCCTGATTCCTAAAACCTTAGACCTGACAGACAGTATACTTTCTTTTTACCATTACTATATATACTAAACACATATATGTATATACAGCATCAGCAGCATTAGAAGGAACTCATTTCAGCAAATATATTAAATTAGGGTGACCATATTTTGACTGCCAAAAAAGAGGACACTTGGCCCAGTCATGAAGAACTTTAATAATACTGTTTGTTTAAAGAAAATATTAACATATTTAAACGATGTCTTTTCTGTGCAGTTAATGAATGGTGAAATATGTCATATAGGCTTTTACAAGTCAACAAGGGCAAAAAAAAAGAGGACGGTTGGTCACCCTAATCACTTTAACAAAGACAGCTGTTGCTTTGCATCCTAGAAAAACTCTACTTTTATTTCTTAGTCAGGCTTTCTCTCTTTTTTATGGCACATGGGCTTTAAGCATTGCAGAGTCTCAGCTTGTTGCAAAGACCAGGCTTCACTGCAACAAGGACATTGCCTTATTCTGTTGGCTGGGGGAGGGGGGTGTGGGCAAAAGATGGCAAAAGTAATCGTTGCGGTTACTGTTTTATTCATTGAGCTACTGTCCTTCAACATGACTGACAAGAGATCAGATTCAAAGACTGTATGTGAAAAAGAATATGATCAGCGGGCTACATCACCTCGTCTCCTGCTTCTTTTTGCCTCACCAAACCATCTTCAGGTACAAACTGTTCATAGGTGGCGCCAACTAGTTAGCAAATATCTCTACAACACAGGATACTTCCGTTATACAAAATAGTTTAAAAGCCGCTAAACCGAATTGGGGGGGGTCTTTTTTTTTCATTTGTAAATTTAATTATTTGTATTCATCTAATGTTTTTATTGTGATTTTAATTTTGTTCTCTTGCTGTTTTGTAGTTTTGTTTTCGTTTTATTGATCATTGTGCAGCACTTAAATATGCTATTGTACGGTGGCCCTAAGACTGCAACTTAAGAAAACACCAGCAATAAGAAAAACGCTGCAAAAGCACACAAAACACAAATAGGAAGAAAGTAAACAGAAATAGGAAAAACCAAAAACAGAAATAGGAAAAAAACAGTTTTCCAAAAGCACAAGGGAAGTGTTTCTGGGGAGACAATAACCCGACAGACCAGCTGCAGGAACCCAAAACATGGTAGGCGTGTTTTATCATGATTCATATAATACTGATGACAGATTTTTAGGCTAATATTTAGGCTAACACACTTACCTCTCATGTTTTCTTTCCTCACCAATCCGATAGATCCTCCACTTCTTTTAAGTGTCTCCCAGCGCAATTCGTAACATATTTTGGTTCCTGCAACTGGTCTGTCGTGTTATTGTCTCCCCAGAAATACTTCCCTTGTGCTTTTGGAAATCTGTTTGTGTTTTGTGTGCTTTTGCAAGTTTTTCTTATTGCTGGTGTTTTCTTAAATTGCAGTCCATTTGTCCTCTCAGGGTCACCGTACTTGACTACATCAAAACGTGCCATTGCAAGAAAACAAAACGTTTTCTTGCAATGGCACATGTTATATCATGCTGAAGTGATAACAATTAAAATGATGCTGTTTGCAGATAATGATCATTTTTATTGTTGATGATCTCAAAGTTGATGTGTCCATGTGTAAAAGATTAAAATGTCATAATTCAAGTTAAAACATAATTAACAAGCTAATTATGAAATCTCTGACAAGTAGTTGGATGTGTAACGTGAGATATTTCCAACTGTACTTTTATTCTTTACCATTGATTGTCTGCTGATAATTTAATTACTGTAGTGCAACAATGATCTATTGATAGAAAGAACGCCAATTACTATTTCACACCTCATGAGACCTGAAACCATCTGATAATTTTATTGTTTTGTTAACAAATAGCATATCCATCAGAAATATCTTTTTGTAGATTCATTAAATATGTTGAGTCATTGTGTTAGAATATACACTCGCCTGAGCTGGGTTAGACCCCCCTTTTGCCTTCAGAGCTGCCTTAATTCTTGATGGCACAGACAGCACAGAATTCTGACCCTACGATCCAAATGCTGCCGCAGAAATTTTTACATTCTTCAATTTTCCAATTTTGGTGACTTTGTGTTTGGTTATAGCGAGTGAAATGAGTTATTGAGTTACTGTTGCCATCTTATCAGCTCAGTTTCACCCTAAGAACTGTCGCTCACTGGATATTTTCTTATTTTCAGACCATTCCCTGGAAACCCTAGAGATGTCTTTGTGGGAAAATCTCAGTAGATCTGCAGTTCTTGAAATAATCACACCAGCACCCACGCCACATTCAAAGTCACTTAAATCCCCTTTCGTTTCTATTCTGATGCTCAGTTTGAATTTCTGCAGATCATCTTGATCATATCTGCATGCTTAAATTCATCTAATTAGCCATGTGATTGACTGATTAGCAATTTGCTTTCATGTCGAACAGTTGAAGAGGTGAAGCCACCAAAGTGGTCGATGAACGTGTCGTCAATGGTACAGTATTGTTGTTGGAGGAAATATTCAACAAAACCTTAAAAGTTTTGGGAGTTTTTGCCCTCTGTAGCCTAAAACTTCTCTGACTCATTGCTTTCTCTGTGTTTTTTTTTCTCAGCTGTTGTGCGATGGTGCTGTGCTCTAGACTCTGAATATTAAATGTAAATCCAAGACATAACCATGAAAAGAAAGGAAGATTGGAGTAAATGAGCTTCTCTTAATTGTATATATGTGCACAGTATATAAAACCTAAAACTGGTAGTGTGCCCAGCGCTAATATCAATTAGCATGCAATATCAATTAGCTACCAATCTCACGGCACATTAGTAGGGATAATGGGTTGACCCCTAATACGACCCCGTCCACGTCACTTCAGTGGATCCTTCCAAAGTACTTTCCACGCTTGAAAAGCTAAGACTGTTTGCAAACACAATGCAGTAAAGGACATCAATTATTTAAATCATCTTCTCCTGAGGTGAGAATGTTAAAATTCAGGTATCAGAGAGCAGCACCACAATGAGGCATATTGCTCTTCTTTTATCCTCCGTTCACTGCAGAAGAAGGCCTCAGCCTGTATAGTGGCTGAAGGGTCTATAAATGTTCTATGCTCTGCGTCCCGTGAGTTACAATGCTCAGGGCAGGCAATAACTCACACCATTAAACATAACGAGGGCTTAGACGGGGCTAAGGCATTGGCAACAACGAAAAATAATGTCTGATCCTGCGATGATGGCGTAATATTCCTTTCCTCTGATTTGTCAACCAGCGACAGAACCAGACAAACCCAGAAGATGCTTGTGTCATGGACTGACAGACAAGTAGCAAGGAAGATCCATCATTCAAGGTCAGTTAATCTGACTGATTCTGAATCTGGTTCTTTTCTTTAGGGAAATTTTAGAAAGGGGGGAAAACATCAGAACTGCAGAAGAAACAGTAAAAAAAAAAAAAAAAAAAAAGTGTTTGTTGGCCTATCGGATGCACCAGTCCTTGGAAAAGAGAAAGTCTAGAAGTACAAAAAGAGATGAAGGATCAGGTTGAAAATACCAGGAGATATTCTTTAAGCTCTTTTATGAGTAAAAACATGAGGCTCAGTCTTAGATATTTGTTGAGCCTCAAAAGTTGTAAAGGTCAGTCTTTGATGTATTGCAACATAGAGTATGAGCGTGTTATTTAAATCCTTGAGTCATATTTTAGAGTGGGTGCTCTAATCCCAGTAGCTCCAGGATACGGGAACTGGTTTAAAGTTGATCATGAGATAGGAATCGTGCGGTTCGTTGACATATACAGTACATGCAGAGAGTGTGTTCAGCTGGAAGGAGTTCATCTATTATTTTTACTCATCCATGATATGTAGATTTATGTCATTACATAGCTCTGTGATTAAAATTTCTCCACTCCGACACTGCTATGCCACACCAGAGTGCTGCGAGCATGAGATAGCAATCTGTTATCTCTGTTTTAACGCCATACTTTCTCCTCCATATTCATGTGTTACAGCATGGCAATCAAAAACCCAGCGATTAACCTGTTCTGCCACCTCACAGTGAGAAGGGCTGCTGGACTGAAGCTGAACTTAAGATGAGGCAAATGAATGAATTTAAAAGGGACCAGGGGGTGGCAGTGAGCTTGAAAATCAAAGCTGACATCCGGCGCTCAGCAGAGGAGGAAAAGACATGTTCAAAGTTGCTTTTAGATCACAAACTCATGCAAACATTCACTGCATGCATCAGGTTTTAACATAATTACAGTGCCTTCTACACGATTTCTTACACTTGCACGTTTTAGAACATCAAACACATTTTACTTCTAGACAAAGATAACCTGAGTAAATACAAAATACAGTTTTTCAAAATGATGATTTCCTTTATTAAGGGATCAGAGTTATCCAAACCGACCTGGCCCTGTGTGCAGATAAATTCACAAAGCTGAGAGAGTGAAGCAAGCTAAAAGATCTCAAAAAGCAACACATCATGTCATTATCTAAAGTAACATGAGATCGCCTGAGAAACAAAGTCATGCTGGAAGGGGTTACAAAGCGATTTCTAAGGCGCCAGCAAACCACAGTCAGAGCCATTATCCACAAATAAAGAAAACTTGGAACAGTGGTGAACCTTCCCAGGAGTGGCCGGCCTAGCAAAATTACTCCAAGAGCGCATCGATGACTCACCCGCCATCACAAAAGAACCCAGAACAGCATGTAAAGAACTGCAGGCCTCACTTGCCTCGGTTTAATGTCAGAGTTCACAATTCAACAGTAAGAAACAGAGTGGGTAAGAACGGCATCCATGGGAGAGAAGATTTCCAAGACTTCTGGGAAAACTATCTGTGGACTGACGAGACAAAAGCTGAACTTTTTGGAGTGTTTGAGTCATAAAACTAAGGCAGCATTTCATAAAAAGAGCAGTCAAACATGGTGGTGGTATTGTGGTCTGGGGGTGTTTTGCTGCTTGAGGACGCCTTGCTGCTGTAATTGATGGAGCCATGAATTGTGCTCCTGAAGGAGAATGTCCGACCATCAGTTTGTGTCATCGTGAACTTGGGTTATGCAGAGGGACAGCGATCCAAAGCAAGTCCAACTAAAAAGAGGCAAAAATGAAGGTTTTGAAGAGTCTTGGTCAGATTGAGATACTTGGGCTTAAACGATCTTAAGTAGATCATTGGTGATCAGAAATCTCCCATTGTGGCTGAATTAAAACCATTTTGCAAAAAAGAGTGGACCAAAATTTCTCCACAGCAATCTGGAGGACTCGTTACACTTGATTGCAGTTCTCGTTGCCAAGGGTGACACAACCAGTTATTAGGTTTAGGGCCAGATAGGTTTGTAGAGCTTTTCCTCCTTGAATAAATGAAATCATCCTTTAAAAAAATGAATTTTGTATTTACCCAGGTTATCTTTGTCAAATATTAAAATTTGCTTGATGATCTGCAACATGTAAGAATGACAAATATGCAAAAAACTGAAAAATCCGGAAGGGGGCAATTTAATAAGACAACAAGATTTTTGTTTTTTTCTAATATTTAACTTAATGTGACACAGCATTTTATTAACAAGGCAAAGTTAGTGTTCTTAATCCTAACTATAAAGCAGCAGTAGTTGGTCTTTGGAATTCAAGTTGGAGTGAAACAATGTGGTTGTTAGATCTATTGAAGTGAGTTCAAAGAGCCAAAATTCTGTTTGTTGTTAATAAAAAATACCTTTTGTACACCACAATTCTCAGTTAATAGCAATGTTGTTAATGCCGGTCGTTTTATCTCATATCTGCCTACAAATTAGAGGTGGGAATCACCATACAACTCACGATACGATATTATCACAATACTTAACGCACGATACGATATTATTGCAATTTTTTAAAATATTTTGCGATATTCAAATTCTGTACATAAAGGTAAACTTTATCAATATTCATTTTATCTAATAACAAAGTCTCACTCTCACACAGTCTTTCTCTCATTTCAGTTTTATTGTTGACAAACTGAACGGTTTGTATTACAGTCTAGTCCAACTTAACTGAACGCAACCATCTGTTACAATTATAGCTATTCTGAACTATGAAATTTATGAAAACTATGCAGCCCCTTCAGCAACTGAAGAATTTGAAAGTAAATGAAAACAAAATATAATTTTACATTAAATAAAAAAGTTTTAAACTTAATTAAAATAAAACATGTCTTAAATTAAAATAAGTAAACTGTCATGTTTATTGCTGCCATAAAACACATTTGGACAGTGAAGGAATGTCAGGATTCTTGCTCAGAAAAAGGAGCTGATCAACATGTTCTGAAGTCAGAGCATGTTCCAGTCCACAAAAAAATTGTTTGTAACAAAATATCGATTTCTGCTGTCCCTGTATCGATACATTATTAGCCAACAAAATATCACGATACTACACAGTATCGATTTTTCCCCCCACCCCTACTACAAATACAACAGGTTAACCTCTGACTTGATCCAGAAGCTGCATCTCTGCTGAATGTTACAAGCAGCTAAACTAATACAGCACAGCTCTGGTGCAGAAGCAGCTCCAGCTCTGTCACAGCAGGGTTGGCTGTGGCCTCTTCATAACCCTGCCGGGTGCAGAGAAGTCAAAGAGGAACCAGAAACCACGGCTTGTTCTCCAAGCAGCGTTTGAATTACATAATGTGGACAAAATCCAATTGTCTCCAATCATCTCAGGCTCCCATGTTATCCATCATTTTTATTAGTGCGGCAGTGAGATAAGACTTTGTTATGTTTCTCAGGGAATCCATCTTCACGTGATAGAGAATGCCGATTAACTATGTTTTACAGGGAGGCTGGCCAAATTGCAAAGCTGCTGGACCTCTGTCCAGGTTGGTGCTGCAGAAGAAGACGCCGAAATAAAACAGAAAAGAAGATAATGTAGATTTTCCAAAGTTGGTGTATTCAAGTACCAAATCTCCTTGCAAAAGAGGAATTGTGATGACATAAAGTGAAAAGCAGTCCTGGCAAAGAGGCTGTTGTACTGCACAGGGATTTATGAAATTGAATTTCAATGGCACATTGAGCAGTTCATTGAGAGCGTGCCAAAAGTGAGAATCCTATGACGGATTGAGACAAATCACTGCCCAAATGAGCTGACAACAAGATGCCTGAGGCATTGCATTACTATTCAATTAGCATTTAAGAGGGCTTTGGGGAGAATTGTTTTGTTCTATTTTGCAGATAAAATATGAGCATCTCCCACAGATTTCTCATTAGGGCCACTTTGAGGGTAACTCTCACCCCATTTATCTTCTCCAATGTGGACCCCTGGGGAATTGAAAGCTTCAGATTAGGAAGAGAGGAGACACAGTATTGAGTTATGCTCATTGAACTGCAGTATGATGAGTAGTTAACTACTCTCCTTTCAGTTCCTATCTGGATTTGTTGAAGTTGAAAGCGCTGCGGACGCCTGTAAACATGGAACTTCCTTCCATATTCAATTTGTTTAGGTTTTGATGAGTCTGTCTCTTATCTCTTAGTCTCCACTAAAATTCTGTCTCTGACATCCCCGGCTCCACTGTACCATCACTTTCAATTTAAAATGCTGCCTGTCATCTGTTATTGAATAACATCGTTTCCTCCTAGTACTGTGTGGCAATGAAAACAAGAAGTGCAAACTGCGAAAATATGCACTTTTACTTTATAAATCCTGCCTTATCTCAGCCATCAGCTCATGCCGTTTTAATTTTGTTTTTCATAAATCCATTATGAAGGCTAATATTCGTGAGAAACACTTTTCTTTTTTACCTTTTTTTTTTTTCAATCTTATGGCACATTAATCACAGGAGCTCCAATTTGCTTTTGTTCTGATTAAGGCAAAGGTTTGCCCAGAGCTGATAAACACCTACGAGGTCCAGTTAGTGTCCCTCCTGGGCTCTGGCCAAGAATCCAACCAACAAAAGAAAATCAACACAGAAAAGGCCAGTTAAAAACCCACAACAGAAACACGACTACAAGGACCACACAACCCTATTCAGACCGTACCTTTATGCACCTTTTTTTCCCACAATCAATTTGATTTTCTCTTTTTAATTATGGCAGGATGATGATGTATGCTCCACTAATAAGACATGAATGGGAAATGAAAGGTCGGTGAGACCTAGATAAATGACTCCCATTATTTCACCAATCGGATAGAAGACCCTCTATATGTTCTAATTTGAATGATAATAAAATTCTTAATTGCTTTGTCCTAGCAGGCCACTTTTTCCACGATAAGCATCCTGGCAAGGTAACCTTGTCCTATAACCTGGTCTCCCATAGCCTTCTCAGGCCTGTAAGTGCTTAAAATGTGGACAAAGAACACAAAGAACATAGCTGCACATTGATTGTGTATCTCTGTAATGAACAGCAGCAAAAATATTTTTTATGCAAAAATATGCATTTTCCCTCAAGCGATATAGAAAATAGAGCCACAGTTCTCAATCAGTGTTAATGAAGAGCAGGACCATATGTCAAAGCACGTAATGTCTAAGACGAAAATCTCAAAGCTTCCATGATTTGTGCTTAGAAGTCCTAAATGAATTGTTTATTTTTAGTTTGCCTGTTGGCAGAGAGGATAAGGTGGCTTTGGGACTATAAATAATAAATCACATTGCCCTTGTCTTGGAATACGTTTGAAAAGCAATGAAATATGATAAAGTGTCTCATCCGGGTTGTCTGATATTTGTAGCAGTCACTTGTGAGTTGACATGCAGCACTGTATAGGTTACTGATGGCACAGCACAGCAAGTCTCAGTGGGTCTATAGAACAGGAAAGGCAAAGGCAAAACAAGTCGATCTCTGTCTGTAGCTGTGGAGCAGGGCTGTTGGAGCTGCCGCTGTCTGTGTTTAAAACACGGGGCACCAGGTTACACACTTCATTAGACAACAATGAATATAAGTGAGACCTGTATGCTGCCTTTTATTTAGGATAAAAAAGAAAGATCCCTTTCAGAATGAAACTTCTCAAAAGCAAGTATAGTCTTGAGTTAATTGTACTTATTAGTAGGTTGCTGTATATCTGAGCTATTATCCTTTGACACTAAATAAATTAACACTTACTAATAACTTAAAGCATTCTATAGTTTTTTTTATTAATTGCAGAAATGAATGCAAAGGTTTAAACCACAGTTTTTTGTTTTCTTTTGAGATGTACATTCAATAAGGAGTAAGGAGTAAATGAACTTGAACGCCACTTAGTCAGCATGACTTTCCACTATGTGGCATAAAAAGTAAGGCAAAAGTGCAGCCAGATTTGCGTCATGCCTTTTTGACTTGCTGTAAGAGCAGCTAAGTATAGGACTAACAGGTCAGCCTGTGGATATTGGAATGCACAGTGCAAAACTGGAAGAAATGTGTTTTTGTAATAAATAGCAATGACATGGTTTTGTGGATTCATTTATTTAGATTAGGCCCAGTATTGTTCCACTTTATGAAACTAATTGAATTCCTTGTGCGTTTGAGTAAATGGACAAACAAATTAATCAGGAATTGGCAAATGGGTCTCTATTCAGCTGTGTTTGTGTGTGTGTCTATGTGCATGCACTGCATAAAACATATCTGTGTGTGTGTTTTGTGGGTGGCCAGAGCAGTTTATAATGATGTGCTTGGGTGCACGACCCTGTCTGAAAACTTGAAGAGCTGAAATGAGTTCCCTGACAGTAACATCAGAAAAATTATGGCACAGCAAAATGTCATTGTTTATTTCACACATACACCCTTTCCAAATGCTTCACACTCACCTTCAGGTGCTGACCACAGACAGTAAAAGTTACATAATTTCTGTCCAGCAGCATTATTCAGCAGTCATTATTATCGACCAATATTCGCTATTCCAAATCACGTTTTATCATGTTTTTACTTTGGGGCTGGTATACAACGGTGGGATGGGGGTTCTGAAAGTGCAACTAAATATATTTATTCAGCAATTTAACAGCACATGTAGGCAACGGAAAATACTAAAAAATAAAAATAAAAATCTCAATATTCGAGAGGAAGAAAGGAAACTAAGTTACAAAAAAGAAAAATGTTTCTGGAAGATGCTAAAATCTAATGAACACATCTGAGCATTGAGTTATTTGTGCTTCCTGGAATGATAAATACTCAGTGCTATGTTTAAAATTATATACTTGCTATTTTGAGTCCATAAGTGACTTTATATTGGGAAGTTTAGCAATCCAAAGTGCACTACAAGTACCCAGATAGTGTATTCGTAACAGTCGAATAAATGTGGAACAAGCTACGCCCCTCACACGCAATAGTTAGCATCTTAGCTGTGGGTATTTTTAGACCTAACTCATTTGTACAGATGGTCTTGGTCTACTAGTGAACATCTACCAGGTAACTACTAGTGAAGTATGAAAGATTGAGTTCAATGCCTTAAACACCTTGCAGGTTTGAATCTGAGACGTGGCCAAATATCACAAATGTGTAGAGTAAATGTGTAGCAACTAGCTTTAAATTTGATGGAAAGTTAGGGTAAATCCTCCATATTACCCACTGGTCCAGAAGCACCTTCTTCCTGTATTTTGTTTTGTTGCGCCCGCCGCAGACACATCTGACCAATAAGCATACTGAACAGTCACGTGTGGCTTGGAGTGACTAAATTTGGTTTGTTTGGAGTCCACTTTAAGTTTTCTCAAATTGCAAATAGGTGAATAGCTTAGAAACTGATTTGGACCAGATTAAACAAACTATGGGCATGAACTAGCCTGATGCAACAGTGGGGGAGGGACAAGCTAATATTCAACCACTAGAAGGAATTCAAATTGCTGCTGCCAGCGCTAACTAGCTAGCTAACAGTGCCAGATTCCTGTCAGGCATTAAACTATAATTTCTTGTGTATTCCTGTTAAGTTGTCATCTTCACCGCAGAAGAACTTGGTATCATGTGTGGTCAGAGACCACCAAATGCAGGGGTTAGTGCAACAATGCTAGTTAAGTGTTGCAATAATTTCCACTAAAGGCCTTTGAGAAAACACAACTGTAATTCATGCACTGAGCTATGTGTACACAGAGGAAGTTACGTGGAAGTGTTTTAGCTACAGTATCTGAAAAAAACCTGTAGATTACTGTGTTAAAACTAAACATTCTGATTTTACTTATTTCAGATATGTGTAAAGAATGTGTATCCTTTAAAATATTATATATTTATTTGTGTATCTGATTGGTGGTGCAACTGACATGTCATGCCTAGAACGCACCACAAATTTAGATGATGTGACACTCAAAGTATCTTAACTTACAATCTTTTCATACTATATTTGTTATTATTTTTATATGTCAGATTTTATATAAATTTTATATTACTCTTTATTTATTTTGAGCATAGTATATGGTGTAGTTATTGCAGACTGTCCTCTGTTTATTATTTGTTCTGCTACTGTTTGGCAATAAAGTGTGCTGTCATTGCGTGTCACACTGTATGGTCATACTGTTTGCTGATCAGTTTGCTCGGTTTTCATTTTGAATTCTGCTTTCATCATTTGTAATGTCTCCGGCTTTAGCGATTTTGCTATGTCTTATCAAAAAATGTGGACCCAGGGCTTTCTTTAAAAAAAAAAAAGGGGGGGGGGGGGGGGGGGGGGGGGGGAAGAAAATAATAATAAAAACTGCAAAGGGACTTTGGGAGAAAATCAGACATTTGAACTGCCTGATTCGAAAGAAAAGAAGCAAAAATATCAGATAGACTCGTTTTCCTCTGAACTCTTAATATATTTATATGCATTTCTGTATTTGGTTGCGCTGTCTGTGTTTGCCACCAACAAGACATTGTTAAGATGTTATCTGTGTTTCTTCATTTGCTTATGCTCTGTTTCTCTGTTACTGTGTCACAATGATTGTAAAACTATTTTTCAAGAGAAAATTCCTGAGAAACCAGACACAAACCTTTTTATTTCTTTCATGGTCAAAACCTCATAGAAATTATTAAATGTAATGCAGCCAATAACCTGTTGGGCTTTAAAGGGGTTTTTTTTCTCTCCCCCAGCTTATTAATATCTGAGCGCAAATTCAATCTTTGAATTTGATGAAATTCACTGATAATAAACCAGACCTGATTTAGCATTCTCGGAGCATACTATCATTACAGAAGGAAGAAAAAAGGGAAAAGTGCTGTCAGAGACATCAATGGGGTTTTTAGAACATATCAAAGCACAGTTGCTCTGAGGACATGATAGGGTGGTATACCTGTTTTTATCTCCGAATGCTGCCCTGATGTTTTCTGAAGCCTGCCTACCACTGACACAGCCTTCAAACTATTATCTCTCTGCTTCCTTCCACCTCGCCCCCAACCGCCCTCCCCTCTCTCTCCCCGCCAAGAACATAAAAACACTCTCCGCGAGTTCCTGTCTCAGCAGAAAATATTGTGAGATATAATGATGATGCGTCACAGGGAGCAGAAAGTAGTAAAAAACAGCTTTGCTGTTCACATGCAATTTGGTTTTAGAAAAGACGATTTAAAGAAAGAGCGCTTTCAAAACACAAACATGTATATGAGATAGTGTTATGATCGCAGCTAAAGTGAAGAGGAAGAGAGGTGTGTTTTAATGGAGGTAAATTTAATCTGAGTAAAGAAGCGATTATGTAAATTCCTCCACACAACAATGGGATCATCAATAAGAGCGGGATGTTCATTAGGCTCAGAGAGCTTTAATATATGGATGTTTTGGCTAATACACAAAGCAGATTGGTAAGCAAGCTCACTCATGCATGATTTCTCTGTTAATCGCTTGACTCTGTATTCAAATGTGTCAGCCGCAATGGGATGCTACATCTTATGCTCTCCTTACAAATCACATTAGCGGTCCCAGCTTATACAACCAAATGCAGTCAATGCAAAATACATGGGACTTCTTCAAGTGTTATTTTTTTATGGATCAAATGAAGGACAGCTGCGCCTGTGGGGGAAACACGACACCTACCAAAGTGCAGTAGCACACAGTTTGTTAGACTACACTAAAATGTTAGTCGGGTGAATATGTAACGAGACAAAAGTGATTAAGGAATCAATGAAAATTCATATTGGGGAAGCTTTGATGAACGCTCTGTGTGGCTCAAGAAATTGCCTTAAGTGAAGTTACACATTTTTAGGCAAGTAGGTAAAGTGATATAAATGAAGCTTCACTCAGATCCTCTTCACAATAAAAAAAAAAAGTATTTTGCTCAGCATAGCAAATAATATATCTTTAAGAATTGCATTCATTTCAGTCATGAAAATATTCTTCTTCACATGACTGGGAAAAATCTTTTCATAGGAATTAAAAGAGTAAGTAGCAGCCAGATGGTGATAATCAAAGGCATTTGATTAAATGACCATCAACAAGTGCGAGCACCTCTATAAAAGCAGAGGTTTTGGCACCGTGTGGGTCTGAAGCATTCAGGTGTGTCTTAAGAGAATGCCGAAGAGGAAAGACATCAGCAATCTTAGAGAAGCAATCTGGCCATTTCCGCCTACTTGAAGTCCATCATTCTACTGTACAGTGAGAGAGGTTATTCACAAGTGCAAAACATTTAAGCCAGTACCGGTCCGTGAGTCGTTTGGTACCAGGCCGCAAGAGTTGAGGCTCAGGTGTGAAATTCATGGTTTTCGGGGTTTTTTTAGCGTTATTTTTTAAAATTGTTTTTATTGTTAACTTGGTTTCCCTGGGTCTTTTCCTGTGTGTTATGAATAAATCTAATCTTTTTTTTTGGTACCGGTACTGGTTTTATTTTGTTTATTTATCCGCGACACCTTAAAGGCTGATCTGTGAAAATATTGTCAGACATAAACCAGTCGATGTTGCAAAAAAGGTTGTGCACCGCTGATTTAAGCAATTAGCAATGTCCCAGATTGTGCAAGAAAAACTACAAAAAACAAGAGCTACACACCAAACTCTACAGCCGTAAGTTAGCCTGATAAATGTTAAAGTTTATGACAGCATGGTTCAAAACAGACTGAACAAGTATGGTTTATTTTAAGGGTTTTAGAGCAGGAAGTCTCTTCTATCTAAAACAAACATGCCATGCTGGCAACAAACCACAAGAAGTCATGAACAACATCTTTTGGAGAGGCAAGTTCAAAGTGGCCAGGCCATAATGCACAGTGCCACATTTGGTGAAAAGCAAACATCGCCTCTACCAGCTGTCATGCACGGCGCTGGAGGGGTGATGATTTACGCTTGTTTTGAAGCCACGTGCATCTGCGATCATTAAGCCAACCTTGAACTCCTCTGTATAACAAAGTACTAGTGATGGGTCGTTCGCGAACGAAATGGCTCTTAGAGCCGACTCTTTGACGTGAACGACGCGAGCCGGCTCCTTATCGCGAGCCGTCACGTGGCTTTTTTTTTTTTTTTTTCTTTCTCTCAGCCTCTCTCTCGCACTTTTTTTCTGCTTCACTCAGCACGCGAGCATTGTGCTTTACGCTGGGCAGAGGGGTGAGGGGCGGTAGTTACACTCAGTAGCACAGGAACAGAGCCAGAGGGAGAGAAAGAAAGCCAGGGACAACAACGTCACATTAGAAAGGTATAGTAATCATCCACAACTATTTTCAGTTGCAGATGATAAAGGATTCAGAAAGTTTATTCATGCGGGCCCATATGACAGAGAATATGCATGTTATTTTTGTTTTCATATTTTAATTTATATTTCATTGTGTTGTGGTTTGCAGGGTTTTGTGTTGTTTCACTTTAAATTTGTAAAAGGAAAAAGCTGAAAATTTAAATAGTTAAAAGTTGAAATGTGAATAGTTGATTTTTGTATTATATGATTTATTTATTACATTTTATGTGGAGTGAATAAATAAAAGTATATTTACGGTGGCCGCTAGAGACAAAGCACATACAAACTTCAAATCACGTACGAACTCTGAAGCACGTACAAACCCTGAAGCACATACAAACTCCAAAACACGTAAAAACATGTACAAACTCCAAAACACGTAAAAACTCCAAAACATGTAAAAACACGTACAAACTCAGAAGCACATAAAAACTCAAAACACGTACAAAAGTCAACAGAAGTGCTCCAGAATGCTAGGTGCAGTGTTGAGCTTTTGTTACCTATGGCTACACAAGCCAGCAAGTACCAACGACCGGATTTGGTGTGTGGTAGTAACAGGTAAATGAACATTGTTTTTAAATTATTTGAATATATATGAGTGCCTGTGTATAAATACACAAACATGCTTTCAATTGTGTAATTTAAGTGATCTAGTAGCTCTGCTTTGGAAGTTCAGTTCATGCTAGAAATGTGTTTTGGAGTTTGTACGTGTTTTGTCTCTAGGGGCCACCGCATATATTTATTTATAAACATATATAAATAAAACCACTTTTTTTACGTTAGTAATTCCTTTTGTGCATAATTTAATATTATTGTTAATAATAAATTAATTAAAGCAACAAAACAACCTGAAGAGCCGGTTCGGAGCTGAAAGAGCCGGCTCTTTTTAGTCAGCCGAACCGAAAGAGCCGGATCTCTAAAAAGAGCCGGAAATCCCATCACTACAAAGTACTATCGACCCAATCTGTGTAACAGCTAAACTGTTGCATGACCCAAAATTGGACTAGAGTCTGGCGAAAACGTTATTTTCCACGTTACTATGTCAGGAAACAGAACTGACTTCTGGTCAGTTGTAGTATCTCATCTATAGATAACATAATATCTTATATCTTATAGATAAATGACTTATAATTCAAGACCTGAGGCAATCAAAGGCCCAACACATGCCCATTTTATTAAGGAAATCATAAATAAAAGTCCAATTAAATGAATAATTCACAAAATTCAACCTCTGCTTACAATCTCAATGAGTCCTAAGGTTGCAATCAATATCTAAGGTCAAATAAATGAAAGTATTCAAATGAAATATACAGGCAGGAATCCTCAGCTGTGATGATTTGACTCTGATTCTTGATGACAACAGTGATTCCCCTTCATAAATGAATAAAGTGGGGGAGGAAGCAGAGTGCTCCACCACGTTAGCTATGGAGAAATTCTGTACTGTAGGGGCACTGATCATTTCAGTCAGAACAGATCACACAGACTAAGTTGTTTTCTTCACCACACCAGAGTTGACTGATGTTTTAGAAAGCAGAAATGCAACGGTCAGGCTCTCTCACACATTATTATTCTGATGGAGGCGGCGTACGAATATTCACAAAAAATTCCACCTTCTGTTATTGACTTTGTGCTTGAATGTCTGCCCTTTTTAAAAAGAAAAAAAGACAGAATAACTCTATTTCATGTGGACTGCACTCCGTCAGTGTTGAGTGTGCCCTGTATAAATCAGGTTTTTCATGCCGTCTAAGTTGGTATTTCAAAATATTTTCACCCCTGAGTAGGTTACAGTATCTAAAAAGAATCGAGCAACTGACAAGATCTAAACACATACAGGAAAAACTCAGACTCACCTGTGCTTTGTTGCAGCAGCAGATGTAGGAACACAAATCCAGCTGTGCACTGAAATCCTGGGGCCCTGCAGTTGCGCTGGCGCTTGACGCAACACGCAGGGATGTAGTGGCAAACTGCTGTTTTCTTCCCTAATTAACTGTTTTTTCTTGCTATTTCATTTGCGGACCTTTAAGATTAATCAGACAAGTGTTGCTTTAGCAGATTGTTAGATTAGGAATAAAAGAAACCCAGTGGGGAAAACGGCATTTTTAATTCTACTTAAACTGTACTTCTGGCATTGTAGTGGGATTTAATGGCAGATGGTTGGAGATGCTTGTACAGCAAATAAACATGCATAGTAGCTCACCTATAATTCTTTACATCCTAGACAACAGTGTTTACCACTGAGAAAAACTCTCCATGGGATACAAGCAGTGTGTCGTGACGGGGAGATTCCTGTGATTCACCGTGATTATCACAGCCTCCGAGATACGCACTTATAATGCATGATAATGATTTGCACTTAATTCTACCTGCTTCCAAGTACACTGCAGGGCCACCAGGTGTGGCAGACCAGTGCATGCCCCCGGCCTACTGGCCCAAGTGTATTACCATGGCGCCAGGAACGCTGCAGGACTGCATGGCCATTTTGGCGTAGCAGAAGAGCTCATTACTGCGACTTCCATATTCATCACTTGATGCGCGCTGTAACAAAAAGCAATTATCCCACACACATTCGCAGACAAAAGGAACACTGGGTGTCTCAGAGTGAAAGAATAGAAAATGTTTTTGGCATATTTGCCACTGGGCTGTGTACAAGTTTTATTTACACATCCATGCACGTTATACTGGTTTACTGGTGTCACAAAACTACACCCAGCACGACTTCTAGGTATAATAATCCTACTGGATGACTCAAAAAACAGAAAGATAGATACTGCTAAAAGTGTCCCCAAATTTAAAGAAAAAACAACTCTCAAATATAAAACATACCTTCCAAAATCATCACAAACTTTGTTGTGATTCATGTCCAGAAAGTTTGGATTTCCATTTATGTCAGGAGTGAAAAAAAGGTTTCAAAATGCAAGTCTGAGATGTCTGAGACATTATGTGACCTTTTGTTCACTGTCCTTCAGGAACATTGGCTTCCCTGGACTTTATAGCGTGGAAAAGCTTGTTTACGGGAGTTTTATCATTATTATTTTTTATATTATCATCTTATCAATCGTACCAACAAAATAAAATACAGAGCTTGCACCATTGTTGTCACTGCAGCCTGATCAACGTAGGGTGTTTAAGACCGTTTTGTAACATTTGGTCAATTAAAAATCTATTATTTAGCTAGATATTTTTCTTATTATGTGTTATTTGTAAAAAAGAATTAGTAGTCATAATATATCTTATGTTACTGTTGCAACAAGTCGTGGATTACTTATTTATGTTCTGCCCAAATCCTTTGTTGTTGTGCTTGCAGCGTTCCACATGCGTTACCTCTGACATACAAGCTATAAAACATCAACACATTCATAAAGGCAGGTTTTTTTCTGTCACTGCTTTTTAAATTGTTATTCTGTTGTAATCTTTTGCTGTGCTTGGGATCATTGTCCTATGGCATCAGTGTTTACAGTCAAGCGTCAGCTGTGGGACAGATGGCCTCACATTTGATTCTGGAATCATTTGGTGTACAGAGGTCGATGATTGCAAGATGCCCAGGTCCTGTGGCAGCAAATCACCACCCCTCCACCAAAGTGCTTGAGAGCTGGTGTGCATTATGGCCATAACATGGCCAGACGTGGTCACCTTGGTTTCATCTGTCTAAAGGACATTGTTCCATGAGTCTTGAGGTATTTTACAGATGTAACTTTGCAAACCTAAGCCATGCTGGCAACAAGAACTTAACACTTGTTTGTTTTTTTCTAAATGTACTGTCATTGTATGAACTTTGACATACTGACTGAGGCCTGCAGAGTTAGGATGCAGCTTTTTTTTGTTTTTTTGCAGTTTATCTGAGGATTGCAAATTCACCTTGTGCACCTCGAATTGCTCACACTTATGATCAACTAATCAGGTGCATTTGATTATTAGCACCTGGCCGCTACTTACCCTCCTAATTCCAATGTAAGCAGTCGGTGTATTTTAGTATATCGTAATAGGTAAAACCTTACCATGGCTGTATAACTTGTACAATATTTGCTAGTTTTTCAGAGAGGTTTGGGCGTGTTGTGCCCCCTCTTCAATGCTTAGTGCAAATGAAGAAGTGTGCACAACATATTTAGGGCAGATATGAAAGTGCCATGACTTACGGTTTCGGTGTCTCCACTATTAGTCTTGTTGCTTCCTTTTCATTTCCTCGCAGCTGAAAATACAGAAATCATTCTCACGGTCAGAAGTCACCATAGAAGCAGAAGTAAATGAGGAAGACTCAAAGGAAGTGGTTGCACCGGAAAATGAAAGTATAGTACATGCAGCAGTGAGAGTATTTCATGTGGCCTTGAACTCATATCAAGTCAAGAAATAATATTGAGTGATGACACGTCAACCAGCTTATTATATATATCATGTGTGCTCTTTCTGTCTTAACACTTTAGCAAGTCTACCTACAAAACTTGCCGCCTGATGTGACCGTTGACCCAGCTGGCTTGCCACAGCGCGACTCATCAGTGAACAGACAATAATTCGGAGCTGAGACAGTAATTGGTTAATAGAGAAAAAAATCAATATAAACAATTTAGAGGGTCTTAAGAAACATAAGTGTAAAAATACATGTTTTTGCCCTTTGAGTTCTGCTGAGTTTGATTGCAGTTTGCTGTGGGGGGCTGTTATATTTTCCTCTTGCAAAATGATCAGCAGTGTCACTGCACAATTACCCCACTGCACTGTCTCACACCCTAAGGCGTCTGACCTCTCTTTCTATTCTTAATGCTAGCTGGCAAGGGCATTGAGTCATTTATTTATTTATTGTCACAAGCAGCAGCAGACCCCACTCCAGCGGCATTTTAGATGCATCTCTGAAGGAAAGGGGATAAAAGAGACAAGCGAATTCAACCAAAGGCCTGCAGCATCCGCCAGTGTTGCTGCTGCTGTTTCACTCCTGACCGGCATCTGACGGCTGTGTGTGCAAATAGGCAGCTAAGAAAAGAGAAGTACAGCCAGGGGTTGTGAACTTTCTCCCTCTCTGTTTTTTGAGTGCCAGAATGTTCCCCCTCCCATGAATACCAAGGGCAACCTGCCTCCATTATTCATAACCCAGCTGTTCTAAGGTGCCCATATTTACACTTATATTGCAGAACCAGCAAGTGGCTTTTCCTTTTTAATATTGTGGCTGCCAGCCCTCTCTGACTTCTGCAGCTGAAGGATCAGCCGGAGTTGCTGTGGGGCAAAAAGTGCGCACTGATGGGTGGCAGGCTAGCAAATTTATAAACAAGATTTGGTAATATCATATTTGCCACGTGAATTATTGAACAGAGTTTTATGATGCTTTTGAGACTCCATGAGAATTTCATTATAATTTGATTATAAGGCAGCTATAGTTCCCGAGGATGTCGACTTGATTGGGTTATTCATATGGTTTAAATAGCGGCTCTGTGCCTGGCTTAGGGATGTCTGAGGAATAATGAACAGCAGATTTTACCAGGGCAAAAATCTCAATCCAGCATACAACTGCAGTGATCAACAGTCATTACATGGCCATCGGCCAGCAGCCGAGGCGAATGAATAACACATGAATCCCTGTTGATGAAACATTGGAGAGTAGTTACCAGTACCCAGCTGTCTCATTGAGATAGTATTCTTGGCCAAGTGGAGCAGAGCTGGTCGGAATACAAGCCAAGCAGGTGGTATGTAGGCCTCATGACACCACGGGGGCAACTGCTAACAGGTTTGAAAATGACCCGATCCAGCAAGCACAGGCAGATTGTTCTAGTGCGGATGTTTCGAGAATAATCCCTCACAAGGACGGCAGCATTTTTCTGGTGTCTCTTACACAGACCGAGCTGGCCGATCACAGATATGAGTCTGATATGTTCTCACTAGACGGCTCTAGTAGATACTGTTGCAGAGCTGTCCCTGATGGCTGAAAAAATCTATGGCCTGGGACTGAAGTTTGAGCTGGTTGATCCTTCCGTACCAGTCAGCCTGTCCGTGACTCGGGCTATACTCCCCAATCCTGTTTAAACCCTTGTGGGATTCAAGATGAGAACACCATCAAGAGGGGGAGGCAGGATGAAGTTACGGAACGAGACACATATCTTATTTATTGTATGTGGTCAGACTGCACAGGAGGTTTGAGCTTAGCTGGAAATAGCCATGTGTTGCTGTTGTTTTTCATCATTTTCCAACCGAGACACCTTCGGCTGACATCATCTGAGACACTGCAAACACATTCTTAAATGAATTATACACCTATAAGACAGCGAAGGCTCTCTGAACCCCCTGTGCTCCTTGTTAAAGTGTGTCTATGTTATATAAAAGAAATCTTTTTGTAAGTTAAAGGTTTGCAATGCAGAGGTAATGTGCTAGCAGGCGAGGCGCTCTTTATAAATGGTTTCTAAGTTGCAACCAATAGCTTTATTTGCTTTTTAATTATTTCACCATACATTTTTTATAGCTACATTTCTCTGGTTATATAACAGCTCTGCAGACCCTTCAGACTACCTATTTATTAATAAGCATTTGTATTACTTAGTGTACTGCTGCACACTTGATGGGGTCATTAAAATGTTTACAATTCATAACATTTGTTATAATAACCAACATTATTTGTCGCTGACCTGTGAAATCCACCGATCTCCAAAAGATGAGCTTTTTATGAGTTATGCATTTTTCGTCTAATTCAGTCATTTCAGTCGTTATTTATTCACTTAGTTGGAGCGTAAGCCATAAATAAACGAATTTACCAGATATTTTTCCTGTTACTTTAACAATCTATCACCTAAAATGTTGATGCTGTTGCAGGTTTAAAAGCTTTATAAAATGATTTATTTAGCATTTAATTGCTTAGTGTGTAATTAAAATCATATCCAACAATCCATTTCTTAAGCAGACGATGCCAAAAACCACCTTTTTTTTAAGAGGGAACTGCTAATAGAGCTGCTGTGTGACGGCTGTGCATCAACATGTCTGCACAGGTAAAACCACGACATTGATTGATCAGAGGTAAATGGGTCACGGCTGCTCGCAGGGAGACGCAGAAGCAGACAAAAATTCCGAGGTGGGGAACAGAAGTGGCGCGCGGGGCGGGGGTGTTCGAAAAGTGCGGGGCATCATTTGCATGGCTGTGCCTTAAGTTTTGTTGTTCTAAATGTTGTTGTCAGTGTTGTGAGTCACAGGAGAGCGGCAGAGGTGATGATGTCCCAGAGACTGTCTGGCATGTAGGGCAGCAGCTGCCTCATTTCTGACCCGTTCCACATTTTTGCGCATCGTTGTGAAGGAGATGTCATCTGAGCAGAAACCTATCTGACAGCTGAGAGTGAAATGAGGTGAGAAATCAAAGTCACATTCTATTTAGGAACGTCTCCGTGGTGCCTATCTGCAGGCTGAGATCACCAACAGGCTCCCTGTCTCCCTCCTCCTCTTCCCCTTGCCTCTGCTTCTCCTCCCATCCTCTCTCTGCCTTTTTCCCTGCGGTTCCACTCACGAACCAATCTCCATGTCATTCTTCAGTGCAAAAGAATCAATGCTCAACACAGATATTTACAGAAATTCATTTTTAAATTCTAAATATTGATGAAATACAACAACTCATGCATCTAAAAAAAAATAAATAAAAGGCTTCGGGACACTGTACAGTAAATAGAGTTTCTTCTCCCTTAAGCTGCCGGTGATAGATGATAAATTCCATGTTTAACACAGGCTACAACCTTTTCTTATATTTAGGTGGCAAATATAGTTTAAAAAATCATTTTAGCCCAAGCTTGTTTACTTTTAACTTGACTTCCCCTTGAGAAGCTGGCATGTAAACACTTTATAGCTTTACCTCACAACTGAGAGGAAAGTATCCCGTTACTGGGCGGGGAAACAATGAGGATGGATGGCTCCTTTCACAGTCTGTCTATTAGTTTTCATTAGGCGGCCCAGGGAAACCTGGAGATTTATAGGGCACATTTGCTTTAAATTCAGCCCTGCAGGGTTTCACCTGATTGCTGCACGGGACAGACAATGATCAGCTACCATCCGTCTCAACACTCTGCTTCCATTTCCATAAATTCTCCCTGTCTGCACAAGAACAGAAGCCTGTCATAGTCTACAATGTCACAGCGAAGACATCCACCCCAGCTGGACTTCTAGTTGCTCCAATCCCGCTTATTCTGGCGGGAGGGCTTATTGTGGATCGCTGCTGACAGATCCGCACCTTGAGTTGTTCAGGTCTGAAGGCGTGCCAGTCATCGCTGTTCAGGGACGTTTTATAATGAAACAAATATGAGTATGTATTCTTTCTCCTTCCTTCAGTGGAGGCAGATTGTCTAGTGTGGATGTTGCAAGCCACTCATTTGCTAGATGACCCTGTGAAGCTGGCGGGTCAATCAAAGACATTTGTCACAAAGAAAAAAGTGTGATTTTCACAGAATGAAAATAATTAAGCCAGTCAGCTCGTTACACAGGAACACGTCGCACTTTATCCCAACCACCACTGATGTGGATTGGCCATCATTCACCAGACAAACAGTGAGGTCAAATACAGCCGAGAAACTTTTCGAATAGTTTGATTAGATTTTTCTTCTTTGAATTGACCGCTTAACTCATCTTCATTTATATTTGTTGCTCCTTTTTCTTTTCTGACTTTGAGTAATCATTCGCTGATTGCTATTCCAAACTCCTCTCACAGAGGGTGTGATCGTCGCCGTTATGCAAAAGCGTTGTCATACACTGGGTCCTATGATTAATCTGAACTGGCACAGTGGTATAGAATTTCCTCCCCACAGCGGGATCAATATCTTCTTCCTCGGCTGGGTAAAGTCTAGGATTTCATTAACCCATTTACAAAGACTTGACCATCCTCTGTGAGTTATTATGAAAAGGGAAGAAGGCCAAAAGCATTCTTTAGCCAGGATGACGTCCTCTGAGGCTGGCAGTTTTTCCTCATTCTGCTAGCCCGCGGAATAGAAACGATAATGCCGATTATTCATACGCATTTCAGTCAGCGGTGGATAAATCCCCGTGTTTAGCCAATCAATAACGCCGCGATCCATCAATTGTATTTCACCATTCCTGTCAGAGACGCTCTTCTCCTTTAAACAATATTTTGTATTCACCGCGCTGGTCGTGAATAAATGTTTAGCTTAGAAATTCCAAACCTCCCTCTTGGTGGGCAGCCATGTTACTTCAGACCTCGCCCATGTTTAATTCATTACTCTGCCCGTCCAGGCAGCCAAACTTAAAAGCAGCAGACCTGATGTATTTGATCCCTCTGTTGTTTTGATGAGATCACTCACACTCCGAAGCATGTTTTCCACCTCTCTGTCTGCTGTTTCATTCAACCCTGATGACTGAGCTCCATCTGTTTCCACAACATTAGGCTACAATGCATTAGCATTACGATGGGGGGGTGGGCGTGCGTGCGGGGAGGTATCTATCCATTCGAGCCCAGCAGCCTGGTGTGCTTGTGAAAGAGGCAGGTTGTGGCCATCATTGCTTGCATCTGAATGTGACTCCTTCCTTCCAGTGAGCTGCTTCTTGCTGCCTGTTCGCATGGCGGGCAGCTCTCCTTCTCTGCCTGATTGTTGCTCCCGCGGAGCTGAACCGCCTGCTGTTACGGGGCCTGAGGGACAGCCTGGCTCGTTCACAAAGAAAAAAAGGAAAAGAATAGAAGAGGAGGAGTGAAAATCAATTCCTCATTAAACTAATTTGTAAAGGCTGCATCAAAAGGTGTTCAACATTTGTTCTGGCACAGCTGTCAGTTTGATGCGACCTTGAGTATGCGATGCATCGCCTGACAAATAGCGCGCGCGCCCGTTGACGAAGAAGGTGTTGCTTTTGTCTTACTCGTGATTGATAGTTGGGTCATGGCTCCCTTCACTTTCTAACGTGGAGAAACAACAGCCCGGCGACGCACGAATCAGAACCTAAATCGATACCAGGGTGTGTGTCCGCTTTTTTTGTGTGTGTGTGCGACGGCTTGTCCAACGCTAAAGTTTGGATATTTGTGACTGTGACAGAAAGTCAAAGAGAAAATAAGAAAGAAGAAGTTGGGGAGGGGAAGAAGCAGTCTGAAGGAGAGTAGAAGAAACTCTGATGCCCTGTCACAGGCCAAAGGAGGGAATGTCATCTCCTCCACGTCCTCTCTTGGCAGAACAGTGGAATTACCCTTCTTTATGTGCTCATACATCTTTTTCTTTTACAGATGACCAGCTTTCCCCTTTGGAATTGACACCCACAATTTATACTCATTTCATTTCTCTCCACAGGCCGCACAAGGGCTCCTTACTGAGGTGTACCTGCCACGGCTATCAATAGAGTGAGTCGTCATGGGCTAGCTAATGCAGCCCACTCCCACTGAGGTAATCCTTCAGAGGCATCCCACGGCCTGAGAGAAATGTCAGAGCGCTGCTGTGAGGATCAGTCTGAACTTGCATACAGAGATAGAGATATATCTTATTTAAGCCTGATTTAATTTGGGCTGCTTGGCAATGGCGAGGGAAAGTGTTGTGTGCAGAACAGAGGGTGGGAGCTGGGGATGCAAAAAGTCTGTCTTTATTTAGAGAAACTGGCTTTGGTACAACACAGGCCAGATGCACGGCAAAGTGAACTGACAGATGTAGTGGTCACAGATATTTCTCTGCTCAGATTACCACCTGCACTAGTTCGACCATATGAATATTTAGTGAATGCTGAAGTGCCTTCTTTAGTACGCCTTCCACAAACAACTGTATTCTGCCACACTGGATTTCTGGCACAATTTGAAAGCGTAACATTGATAATTAATTTCTCATACAGAGAGGGAGAAGCTCAAAACTTATTAATAAAACTTTGCGAAGCATGTGGTTTCACAGATGTGTTCGGCTCCCTGCTGGGACCACTCAGTGAGGTTCCACAGGATACCGTGGGTTTATCTAAAATCTTCAAATGGCTACAAATGGCTAACAAAGGTGATAACATTAATCAGAACAAATTCTTCTCATGTATTTCTTTGTTTCTTATATTTTAATTGATTTGCAGTCAATCTGGAAATTAAATTGATGATTAAATTAAACTTAAACTTGTGGTAGTTAATTTGTGAGCTCACTCTAATCTCCTTGGTCATGGATTCAAGGAAGCACACAAATCGGTGACCATTTGCCAAAAGCTGACATGCTTCTGTATATTGTCAGCAAATCGAAACCACACAAACATTGGACATTGTAAATAGAAGGCCTAAAGATGCTGATGCTCAGCAGCTGGCTCTCTAATCTCAGACGATCTAACACACCTTAAATGCCCCAAGAGGAAAGCTAGCTTTGCTCACAATACGTATATAATTACTGTACATTGAATAGTGCATAAAACAAAACTTTGAACAGGGAAAAAGTCCTATAGATGAATATGAAACAGTTTTGTGTGTTAAAAAACAGCAACAATAACCAGTGAAACCAGTCCAAATCAGGCATACTTTGGTAAGATATTTTGGTAAACACTGTCTGTACTCGTTCACTGAATCATTTCTGTTTTGATCTCCAGTAGATTTGTTGCCTTTGTGGATGGACTTTGATCAGCTGACTTGCTGGTTTTGAAGGGTTTTTATTACTTTTTCGAGTACCCCAACACTGATCACAACAAAGATGGTAAATGACTCCAGCATGTGCAACTTTTGACGATACAGCATGCAGTTAATTTGCACGAATGTAATGTCTTTGATATGTTGCTTAGAGACGTTGGTGACCCGATGAGAACTCAATAATAATCAATAAGGGAATCAAAAAGGAATCAAATTGATAAGTAATATCAATAATGTAAACGGAATCACTAAATACTTATCGATTCCCATCCATAGATGTAATCAGCTTAAAGTTTAATTGACTTCTACCTGAAACCGCCTGGATGCAAGTCCTGTTACGTAGCAGCCGTGGAGTGTGGAATACCCCAACAAAGTCACCTTGGACTATTGTTTTATACTATCTTTAAAAATGGCATGCTACTCAACCTTAATAAGGCTACTATTTCTATGTATGCAGATGATTCAATAATATGTGTGGCAGCTAACACTGAAAAAAAAAGTGTTACAATCAGTGTAAATGTATAAAGAACAAAAAAATTATTTCCTATGTGTCTTAGACAAATAGCATGACATTTGGTTCAAACCACGCTATTAGAAAAAATCTGATTTGCAAGGTTTCCATTAATGTGCCTGTCGATCAAGTCCATGAGACCAAGCTTCCAGGTGTAATTTTAGACCTGGACAGAACATACTAATGAAGTTGTTCTTAAAAGTTGCTAAAATGTGAAATGGTATCTCTGAAGGTAAAAGATATGCAAACGTTTTTGTCACCAAAATCGATCAAGCAATTAATCCAGGCATTGATCTTGTCTCATCTTGATTATTGTCCAGTGGTACAATGGACCAGATTAAGAAACTAAATATGGTTCTCATTTGTGGGCAGAGAACAAATCTTGTAACAATGCATTCATGTCTGAAATGGTTAACAGCAAAACATTTCTGACTTTACCCTTTACTTGTATTTTTCAGAAATATTATTGTTATAAAGATTTGAATTATTTTTATAAAATTAGGATTTCAGTGTAGCTGGACATTTATATTCTACCAGACAGGGTATAATTTATATTATCCTCCTTAGCAAGAAGCAGTTTAGTTAAAAGAGCAGTTTTATACATTGGTTTGAAGGAATTTTATGTAAATTTTTTGTTATCAATGAGCCTAAGCCTGATATGGGGCAAAATTTGTGTTGCAAGAAGCTGTTTTTGTTGCCTGCATGTGTGTTATTGTGTGATGATGTTATGTGTGTTTTATAGTGCTCTGACACGTTTTAAAGATTTGTGACCCCAGGAAGAATAGCTGTTGCATTACTGCATATTTGGGCTACATGTTCAATATCCAGTCAAATCTGAGAACTGAAAGTTTGCCGAGTTTGCCCACCAAAAAGGATTTTGAAGCTTTTTCTCCTGGTTGTTTGTACTTCTACCACCATCTTTACTGTTGCAAAATGTTCCCAACTGTTTAAATATTTCCATCTGGACCGCACGACATCATAATGTCCGTTAAACACGCAACACGAAATATTGACTGATAACAAGCTTAACATAAACCAATATTCCTTCTGAATGGAATATTTAATTTGGAATATTTCTTGGCTTCTTTTTGATGAAATTTTGCCTCTCAGTTCCCGTACCATTGGGCACGGTGGCAATCATTAAATATGCATTACTAATATTGAAAATAGCCGTCTGTTGTATGTGATGCAAGCAGTTTTTGGAGCAGAATTGGGAGGTGTTGTTCTGTTTCTGAAGTTTTCCAGCTCACTTCTCTAATCCATACTGACAGAGGAAGCTCTGCAGGAAGGCAGTACAACAGGGGCTCAGCTTCCACTCGTCTGTACTCTGCTGGGAGAGCAAGGTTCTTCCTTCATACGTGGGATGTATTTTAGCATGCCTAAATAAAGAACAGTTATTTCTTGCTGAATGAATAAATCAATGAAATTAATTCTGCTTTCAGTAGAAACACTTCCCTCAGTGATATCAAGGTCCTTGAGCCTTGCTTTGATTATTTCCATCCATTTTGGATGCTATATTTTCTTTTACGTCCTTGATAATGTAGTGTTAATGCTCCGAGGCCACAAATAGCTTGATCCGTCTAGGTTCCCTGTCCTCTTAATGAAAGTGCAAAGACACTCGCCCTCTATACTGATGCCTCTTCCTGGCAGATGGCTTGATAGGCTCGCGCACAAGTCTGCCAAGATGAAACGATGCCTCAATGCAAACAATACTCACAATAAGCCCTTTAATAGCATTTTCCCCCACTGCCATAGTAACAGTCCTGTGTAATAACTACTGATACAGTAGAGTGAGCAGGAGGAGATGAAGAAATTTTCAGCAAAACAAAGAGACCCTGTCGGCTGATGCAGTCATCTGCAGGAGAGAGGATGGGTCAATAACAGACGCAGGGATGAATTGTTGGCCCTGTTGAGTGGATCTGAGATAGGGATGTGCGTTCTCTGTGAAGGAAACATATTCCAGGGCATATCCAACAAAAAATACTATCTGCTTCACACAGAGAGTATTGTTTTGGCGATGAAAAGAATCCAGCTGGCAAGCTCTGCCGCGTTTCTTTCCTTGGAAGGAATCGCAGTTAACAATTTGAAGCAAGCAGCGCCTTGACTAAACAGATAATCATATTATTGTATTGCATCTCCATACATTACACACCTGTCGTAGACTGCAAGCGTGTGTAATGTATGTACAGCTCAGTAAATAGATCAATCAGCGCACACATCCACGGCCGCGCTGCAGGAATGGTAAAAAAAAACACAACAACCTCTCCTCGTTTTTCTCACCTCACACACACTCTGGGATATTTGCAGTACTTTCAGACCTGTTGTCTGGGAGACCACTCCTTGTTTAGATGTGTTGTCAAGGAAACAAAGACGGAAAAAAAATCTGCTCGGTGAAATTTTTAGAGAATCCATCTGCTAGGTTGGAACAAGGAATAAGTAACACTCAGCCTAGTTGGACGAATGCTTCCAATAAAACATATCTTCCAAAGGGAAAGAGGTTTTATTGATTCTGCTACACTGTTATTAATATAAAAATGGAGCCGGCTTGTTGTAAATAAGCCAGGTGGATTCCTTTTTATTGCAGTCCAGCGGAACCTTTTACCTATTGAATCGAAAATTGCGTGGGACAAAAATCTACCATATAAGTCAGGTAGCCCTCTGCAGTGTAATTACTGCTGAGCCGGCCACCCGTCCCTGTAATGCTGAATAACAGGATGTCCAAATGCTCATAATCACCTATGATTACTGGTGAAAGGTTAAGCTGATTCAATCCCTCAGCCCAATTTGCTACAAAATCCAGGAAAATACTACAAAGACCATGGGATTTGCAAGCCTGCTGGTAAGGGATGCTGAATGATCAGATTGTTGCTTTGGGAGAATAATAGCATGTTCTGCATAAGGAGTCGCAGCATAATTTCATTGGAGTTGCGTTACCCGGGAGAAGAGCAGCAGCTGGACATCCAAAGTAGCAGACAAACTGCATATTGTGTAAGCAGTTTAAAAAAAAAACCCAGCATGGCCTAAATATCTCCTCACAGCCTGATTTCTACCCTTTTCACAAATCTCCTGATTCTGTCACATCTTTGCTGTTTTACTCAACCGCTTTCCCTCCTTTGCTCCATATCTTCCCTTTCTCACAAAGCATTCTCAGAAATGTGTGACGCAGTCGTTCGGTAATCATATCCTCACGCTGCTGTGAGGCTTGCGAGGCTTTATCAGCATGATAAACCTCACAAAACACATTTTTTTTCCCTCCCTCAACCTCCTTTGACAATCACATGTTTTTTAGAGGATGAATCATTCATTCAGCATGAGAATTGTTTTCAAACCGTGCAGGCAGCAAGGTTCAAGAGGCTGCATGTTTGGGATTTGGGCTCTGCCATGTCCCCCCGGTGTCACCTGGTGCTGATCTGTGGCGTTCAGGGCTGACAGCCTCAATCACAAGCAGCAGCAGCAGCAGCAGCAACTTCCACACTAAGGACCTCAGCCTTAATCCCAGCGCTGCAGCACAAACACATCATAACTCATCAGCTCTGCAACAACAATTGTTTGGCAACTCTTTGAGGAGCTTCCTCTTCTTTTCCTAATTTCCTCTTGCACATCAGGCTGCTCTGGTGATTTCTGTTAAGAGCAGAGGCTGAGGTGCCATCACATGCTGTGATACTCCTGGGCGGCCTGGGACACATCAGCTTCCCTATGGCTGCATCCGAGTGAGAAAGCCCTGTCAACACGTCCAGCTCAGGGGGCTCGTCTTAAGGAGTAGAGGGAAGCAGAGCAGAGAGGTGGAGGATGACAGAGGCAAGGAGGAGGCGGGCGAGGGGAGGCAGGAAGCAGGAGAAGTCCAGGTCATTGTTGGATCTGACAGCGGAGGGCAATGCCAAGCCTCATTTAGAATTCACTCCCTGAGAAGCAGCTGTTACATCTTTTATTGGAGGAACAAAGGAATGGCGTGCTATTTTCATACGAGAGCAATTTTCTTAAGAGAAGCATCTAAAGGGACAAGGGGGAAACAGGAATGTGTGTGTGTGTGTGTGTGTGTGTGTGTGTGTGTGTGTGCGCGCTTGTGGGAAAAACAAAAACAAAATTCTTCTTCCAGGAACACAAACAGAGGCAACGTGCGGCTCATTACTCGCTGCTCGGTGCTTGTTGTGTGCAGTGCTGGTTCGCACCCTGTCATAGTTTGGGTCAAAAGCCACCTCAGATAGATAGCCAGGAGAGTTGTCTCCAACACTTCTAGACAAATCAATACCTAAGATCCTTATATATATATATATATATATATATATATATATATATATATATATATATATATATATATATATATATATATATTTCTGCAGTAGCCCTCGCCCCCCTTGAAAATACACTTTTGGCACATTTGTTCAGTTTGAGTTTCGTTTAATTAAAACAAGGAATCGCTCAAGCATAAAGTCTAATTACTGTAAAACAATATCTTAGATGCACACACACACACTCATACAAATGACACAGTGCACATTAGCGTATAGCAAAGAAGGCATTACTCTGAGTCTCTGAAAATGGAAATGGAAATTGCACTTGCAGCCTCCCACTTTTGGTTAGCGAGCGCGATTCAAAAACTCATTATGATTTCCTTTGCTTGGCATTTTAATACACTGTGGGGGTGAATAACAAGATGGTCTGCGACTGTTTGGAAGGCTTGTGGGTAAATTCACGTTGTTCAAAGTCGGACAGATGCACGGAGAATGAAGTTTTCAAATGACAAAGTGAGCTAAAGAAAGAAAATGAGGGGGCTGTCTGAGTTTTTAATCGAGGAAAAGCCTGTAATACATTTTTAAATTGACGTGAGTAATAATACTATTCAGTCAGTACATTTGGTTGATTTAATTAAAACAAGTCAGTGTGTTGGCTGCATGAAGACCAGAAGCTGAAACAACTTGGTAGACGTTCTGTGAATGAGCCACTTAATGAAAGCTTTTTAATCTTGTTACTGAGTCTCTGCAATAGATGCTTTTCTTGGCCCACCTCTGCCGGTTAACTGTGGATGTTTTATGGTCTCACCAAAGAGCACTAGTGTGATTAGACACAGCAGTGCTTCACGCGTATGTTTTTGTTATTAAAAACTTTTTCAGGCCCGTCTCCATTATTTTACAAGCATCAGGTTGCATGAAAAGAAGGACAAGGTGTACGAGAGATGCGAAAACGGGGTTGCACTCTCGGCCCGGAAGTATTTTTACAGACTTCTCAAAGGAGAAGCATTAGAAAAATACTGAGAGCACAGAGTAAACAAATAAAATCAATGCAGCAGGACTAAATAAACCTCCTTTTCCCGAGTCCAGTGTGTTACAGATCACACAGCTCAGAGGCTGACTCTCAAATGGATGAGGTGTGATAGATTACATGTGGCTAATGAGGCCAACAAGGAGAGACGTAGTGCATGCTCTAGACTTCTTCCTAATTTCACCTCAAAGGGTTGTTTAATGTTTTTGTCCTTAGATCTCAGATCTGATGCTGAAACATGATGACTGACAATTTGTCAGGTTTTGTTGCAAAAGCCTGAAAATGTTCTCACGTACGGTGTCAGGTTATTGGATTGTGCTCAGCTAATAGCAGAAGACTTAATTTGAAGAACTGTATAACACACTGAATTAAAACCATAATTCAAGCTGAGAATTTTACTTCATCCTGGGTGACCCAATGTTCACCCAAACTACCACATGGCTCATTTTGTAGGTTAACCCTAGTTGGTGCTGTAACCGCTAAAGGCTACTTAGAAATTTAGCCACTGTAACCTGTAATGTAACGATCCCTCGGAGGGGAGGCACACAAAACTGCTCCTTCTTTATATATAAAAAAGAATGAGTTATATAATTATCAGCATCATGATAAAGCAGCCAGACGTTGCTGTCTGCTGAGAGGCTGATGGGCGCGTGTGTGCATATACGCCTGTCTTTGGCGTGCTCTAAGACAGGGGTCTCGAACCGGCGGCTCTGAAACTGCATGCAGCTCTTTTGCTCAACTCAAACCATTATGGCTTTAAGGAAATTTTATTATTTTAATTTCAATTCAAGATCAGGAGGCGACGCTTTGATTTTTGTCTGTTACCATCCCCTGTCGACCTCTGTGAATAAGGTAGCAGTCAAAATCTTAATAACGCTGTAAGCTTTACGTTCTCAAAGTGTAAAATTATGTAGCTTATATTATAAATTTTAAAATGAATCATTTGACTCAGCTAACAGTATTTCATAATTAGAATTCTTTTAATTAAATCAGATAGCTACATACTTGTGTTAATCACATATTTCTGATAAATAAGCATGGGTATAATATGGCAAAAATGGTAAAACCGCCTCAGAAGCTGATTTTTTTTTGTTCAAAATAAAGTTCTCACCGCTTTTAGCATTTTTTATTTGAGCTGTCACTAGCAGGAAACATTTGTTCGGCATCATCAATAACGTGGCATACCTCTAATATAACTATAAGAGAGTGAACTGTAAGCAGGGTCCTCTGAGTGAGGTAAAATTAAAAGCCGTGATACGCATATGCATCATATCCTGTGAATCCCACTGGGATAAGTAGGTTATTTAAATTATGCAGTAATACCCGCTACAGCAAAAAGCAACCTTGAGTTCAACCATCAATAAACTGTCCTCACTATTTTGTGGAATCTTGAAGCTAAATCACCGGAAAGCCTCTTCGCTGCCAGTTTTGAAAGAGCAGCAACAGCGTGCTGCTGCACTCTCTGAGCAGTAGATTAAATCGAAACGAGGATTAAGTATTTCTTGTTTATTTGCTTTTTGACAGTAACAAGACTAACAGCACCTATTCCTGGCATGCTATGTAGCAAAACACATTTAATGAGGTGTTTTCTTGTCAACGCTGTCTTTACTGAATGGCAAAGCCTGTGGTCCGCAGGTTCAAAGTCAAAGCTAGTTAGCCCTTTTCATCTGTCACTCGCAGTAGGATGGGCAAGATCAATCTGAAGTAATCTGAGAAATGCCAGCCGTCCTTTTCGCTTTACCCCAACAAAGGCCAACCAGAGGGGAGAGGAATCATCACTGTTAATTATAAAGCCCATTAAGTTTTGATCTGTGTGAAAGCTCTGTCAATAGAAAGGTGCTGTTATCACTCACCCATAGCCTGTTCCCTGGAATTAATTTCTCAAATCTGTTGTCAAATATCATAATACCTCGTGAATAACAACTCAAATTTTCATATTACAGGGTTGTCACAGAACATATGGCATAAAGATAAACAAATATTAAAGGAGACCGAGCGGACACTTTGAACCATTGTCACAGTTTGTGTTTTGCCTGATAATGGAATCAAAATAGCTGCTTGTCAAGCGGCGTGATTACAGCGGACTGTTGGTGAGAACATTTCCAAAGGGCACATTTCACATGTTTCCTGTTTAATTTCAACTATGAATCATAATTTAGTGGCAAAGCGGTGTCACAGGAAATATATAGTTTTCTTCATTTCAGATGAAGGATAAATTATGTTCCCCAAAACAGAACAGAAAAGAAATTATTCATGGAAAATGGAAATCAAGTGTTAATGTGATAATATTTCTCTGCCTCTCACAACTAAACGACACCGTGATGCATCATCCTCATCTGCTCGGCACCTTGAATCTCTTCTAGGTCAGAAAAATAGAGACCAGAGTGATGATTGTCTTTGTTTGTGAGGCACGTTAGAAGGATTTACATTTGTCGCCTACCCGGCTAACAAGATTATGCTTTATGATTAGATTTTTCTCAAGTGGTGTCAACCGCTTCCATGAGGGATAAGTGGATCAGTTGATTCGGACTCTGGAGAGCTGGTGAGTTGGCAGAAAAAAGGTAAAGAGGCCAACTAATTACCAGCGTTGTCGCTATCTAGTTTGTGGAGGTTTGCTGGAGTGGCATGCCACCGCTACAACACGTTCAACCTATCGTGGTGGCTGCAAGCTCCTTCAGCAAAACACCTTCACCCTCTGAAGAAGTTTAAATGTTGCCTGGTAACTATGAATGCATATGAAAGATATAAATATAAGTGAACTGAAAGAATGCTGAGAACTATGCACAGTCTACCTTTGTGAACAGTTACTTAGCTACAAAATAAGTGTCAACACTGTCATTGTATGTTTTGCCCCATTACACCAACCCTCGCTAAGAGGTCCTTGTAGATTTTCCTTTGTGTTTGAAGGGCCTTTACAAGTTTTCATCTCGGATGTCAGTGTAATTGGGTCAGCTGGAAGGAGAGTCTCTTGGTCTTTCTTTGTATTAGGTAGATGGATTACCTTGGAGATATTCACATGCACATCTGGATGTACTGTCATCACTTGTTGGGATGCATTGCAATGATTTCCAAATCTTAGAAACCAACATTTTATTCATAACAGAAAATGGAAACATATCAAATGTTTAAACTGAGAATACTTATTTTTTTAAAAAGAGGTCAAAAAGTTGGGACAGGCCCATGTTTACTGTATTTGTCATATTTTTCATTTTATTAAGGGCCAAATGTGTTCAGTTGGCAAAAGGTCTGAACTGTCATGATCAGATGTCTTCTTCTTTTCTTCTTTGATGGAGCTTTAACCTGCATTTGTGGATATCACAGTGAACTGTATGCACAGATGAAGTATCTGGAAGTGTTCCTAAACCTGTGCAGTGATTTCCATGACAGAAACAGGCCTGTTTATTTAATGCAGTGCCACCTGAGAGTCTGATGATCACGGGCATCTAGTATTGATTTTTGGCCTTCTCTCTTGTACACAAGAGGTTCTTTCTCACAGATTTTCCAAATCTTTTGATGCTATTGTGTGCCATGGATGATGAGTCTTCACAATTTTACACTGAGGAACATTATTTTGCAATTTCTCCACAAGTTTGCTCCACAGTTTTGTTCTAAAAATATATGCTGACCATGGCAGCACTGTGCTTAATTGGCCAGCCAGCTTCCCTGACCTGAACACCATAGAGAATCAGTGAAGTATTGTCAAGAGGAAGATGAGAAACACCTGACCCAAAATAAATTTGAAATGAAGGCTACAATAAAAGCCAAAAAAAAAAGGCTTCACCTCAGCTGTGCCATGAGCTGATCCCCTCCATACAACACCATACTGATGCAGTAGTTCATTGTGAAGAAGCCCCAGTTATGTGTTATAGTTTATAAATGACCATGGTTGTCATTACCTGGAAAACCCTGCATTTAAAGTCATTACTGAATATTTGTCTGTGTGGGTTCTCAGTCATCTAGGTCACGGTAATCTAAGGAGCTTGGAAAGCTAAGTAACTGGACTTTCTTAAGGTCATTGAAGATGTTTTCAGCTCTCATCTGAGAAGCCTTTTCACATCGCTGATTATTATGACCAGACAGCAATGAATGGACTTAATTTCATCCTGAGCCTGATTCTGCTGGAGGTTTCTTCCTATTAAAGTGGATTTTTTCCTTCCCACTGTTGCTAAAGTGCTTGCTCATAGGAGATCATCTGATTGTTGATGATTGTTGATGATTTTTCTCTGTATGTATTATTGTAGGGTCTACCTTACAATATAAAGCGCCTTGAGGCGACTGTTGTTGTGATTTGGTGCTGTATAAATTGAATATTATTAATTGCAAATATTCTGATAATTTGACATAGAGCTAAAAGCCATAATGACTCCAATTAAAAGGATTTAAAATATTTCACTCACAAGTAGTTATTGCAGAATATATAAAAAAATGTATCTTTTTAAATTTAGTTACAAAAAAGTAACATTTTTTTACATTATTTAGATTTCTTGAGATGCACCAGTATGTGCATATGATGTCAGGATGTTGTCATCATTTAACTCAAGGCATCATCACAGCTCCTAATATGATTGATTTATACTTCTGTGTTGAATGCACAAAGTAGGCACCCCATCGGTGCTCCCCAGGTATGCTTTATTTGTCAGCCAATCACTTGCATTGCAGAGAGAGGTTATTATGATTACAAAATTGTGGTTTTACTTTTTGCCCTCTCATTGTGTTTTAATTTTCCATTGCTTTCCTATTACATTTATTTATGACACAAGCTGTATTCAAAACATGCAGCAGTCTATAATTCTCACTTAAGCCTCTGCAGCCTAGTAAGGTAGAAAATGAGCAGTGCACTGATTGTACGACACCTCCTAAATAGGTGTGAACACATATTTCATGTAGCAACACATGGCAGGGCTTTATTTGCGTTCAAACTCTGTTGTCGAGGATCTCTCTCACACCTGACTGCTCCGTCTTATCCCAAATGAGCAAACGACAACATCTGGAGGCTTACAGAAAGGAAAAGCTCTGAGGACAAAGAGAAAGACAGAACAAACCCTCCTCCGCACACACACACATGCATGTACAAATACATGGGTAAAACACGCCCGAGGCCATTAAATGATAAAGCCCTCCCAGTGTGAAATAACGCACACATCACAACACATCACCATCACAGTGCAAAAAGAAAGTTTTCAGTTGCTCCTATATTAAGCTCACGATCGTGCTCAGAGCAAAAGCGAAATCCTTTAGTAAGAATCACTTTCAGACAGACAAGATATTATACTGCATGACTACTCAGACAGCATTATGCAGAGACAGGGGGCCGCTATGAAACCTCCTTTCATTCTGAGCAAACTGTTGAAAAACACAAACACTGTTTATGGTTCAAAGCCCAGGCAAATAGAAAGGCAGAGTGCTTTGTCTTTTAAGTGCACTGCAATTGGACTTCAAACCTGTTCATATAAATAGGTCTTTAAAATATCATCTGCTCATGGCGCTGTATACAAAGAAGCAATATGTTATCTGTCTAGACTGTAGAGGTGGAAATTACAAAGTACATTTCTGATTCAATTTATGCACCGCTTAAATCATGGTTCAAATGCACTTCATTGCATACATCAGTCAGCGAACGCCTCGACGCTCACACGGCCTGACATTCAAAGCTGAGTATGACTGGCTCCAGGTTAGTAGTACGATAGCCTGTTCAGTTCAGCTCAGCTCAAAAACGAGTGCGTACCAGCTTGTTGTTTTTGACAGCATTTTCAGACTTTTGTTTATTTGGCTTTTGTGGTCTTTAAAACAGCTTTGAATGAGGCACCGACGTCACTGCTGAGCTGACAACAGCAATCACGCTCGTCAGCGAAGAGCTCCGCTGCTAAAAGCTACTAATTCAAGAGACAGTGGTGATTCAGTATACTCAGTTCACTTTTCAACTGAGATATTTTACATCTATGCATTTGAGAGCTCTGCTTTGTATCACCTATGAGTGATGAGATGGGATGGGATGTACCAGTAATGTGCCAACACATTGGGGCTACATTTCAGATAGTGGTCTTGTTAAAAATTGATGAAATTATCAACACAGAAAAGATCAGATATTGATCCACCATGCAATGCTATCTGTAAAGCATCTGATGGGCAAGGCTTCATTTTTCAGTATGACATTGATCTCAAACACATTGCCAGTGCAGTAAAAGTATAGCTGAATAGACTGAAAAACAGTCGAACACTTTCGTGCCATGGAACTCAATGATATTGAAGTGTGGGATCATCTTGACAGAGAAAAAGAGGCAGTCAACATGCAAAGAAGTGTTTTGAATGTCCTTCAAGAAGCCTGCAGAACTATTCCTGACGACTACCTAAAGAAATTACAAAAAAGAGCTTGCTTAAGTGAGTGCAGGCTGTGTTGAAGAATAAAGGTAGTCATACTATAGAGTATTAATTTGTTTTTTCTGTTATATGCTGTATTGTATTTTCACATGTTTCAAGAAATCACTATATATGTCTTATAAACAGTACATTTGCATAATGACTGAAACCAGCCCACTGAAGGAACAATGGGCTGGGAGGTCAGTTCCTTAATCTTAATCTCTTTGGAGAAATCACTATATACATTTACCACTTTGCTAGCTAAATATAAAAAAAATAAAAGGTGGCTAAAGATTTTTGCACATCTCTGGAAAATTTCAGTTTTTACCAAAATATAACAAATGTGTTTAATTTAGGCTAAATAATGATGCAACTCTAGGTCTTTAGCAGCCGGGAGTAAACAGCTTGTGAAAATGCATGAATAGTTTTTTAGGTATAAGTGAAGTAAACTTTCCCACTAGTATTCATTTTGGCAGGAGTCTGTGAATGCAGCATAAGAACTGTAAGAAAGTAATGGTTTGGCAGGAAACACGAAAAAATGTTTGCTCAGTCCTTGGTGTCACGCACTTGGTGCCCTTGTAAGCATCATTGTGTTTGGTTGTCAGACAGACTTAACATTGTGAAAGGGTGGATTTTTAATCCAAAGCATGCACACTATTCTAAACCCAAACTGAAATTTTTGTTATATAAACTTTGCCAAACAGCAGCTAAAAATATAAAGCGAAAATTTAAAAAAAAAGAAAAGATAAATGTAAAGAAAAGAACTGAAAACTATCCCAAACTCCTGTCCTCTGGGTGAAATTCATGTTGTAATTTTTATATATCTGTCAAGGGGAGCAGTAACCTGCAAACTGAAAAATGATGCTAACGAGCAGCCAGAGTATTAACTCCCAAGGTGTTTTGACCGAGTGTCAGTATGTAATGAGATGGAAATTTAACAGTTTCTTAGTGTGCTATGTCCAAAAGAACACTATGCAATTTTTATATTTTATGTTGTATTTGAATAAAACAAGCAAAATACTATGTGCTAATTGCTAGGCTAATGCTAATTCTGTTTTCCTGCTTCTTACTACTTTGTACTAAGCTAACAACTTTTCATAACCTGCTAACACCTTAATGGAAACACACTGGGCTGCTGATGTTCTCATAAACTCTCAAGAAATTCACCAAAATATTGAAGCGTGGTTTTAAACCGTCACATGACAGGCTAATTATTATTATGCTGTATGTCTTGGATGGTAGGCCCCAAAGTTAGAGCCTGTCACTTACTGTAGCATAAATGTTTATGGTTGCCTTTCACCTAAATGCCATGTAGACTCAGTTTATTTATATCTTGATCATTCCATGCATGTTTGTGTGTGTGACAGAGAGAGAAAGAGAGAGTGAGAGCTAGCTAGCATGATGACAGCCAATTAATTCAGCTCTTGGGGACTCTGCGAGGAGAAACAGTGACTCGCGGGTTGCATTAGTCATGCAGCATGGCAGCGCTGGCATCAGGGAGCTCTCGTACACTTTAAAGGTGACTCTGTGTGTGCCCACATTTTTGTTTGCCTCTTGTGCTATCCTGTCATACCTCCCTCACCCATGGGGGCCCAGCATGAAACAGCTTCACGACTTAAGGATAGCGTCGGAGGCGCTGAGTGCATCCTGAGAAGTTGAGTGTCAAACCTCCAACAAAGCATTTAACAAGCACAACAGTGCACACTGCTAACAGCTCGTTCAAAGACTATGCCAGAGTTTACCCCCTACAAGCACACAAACAAACATCTTTATTATAGCTGATATAAGCTTGAGTCCAAAGGGATGTAAGGGAAGTTTTTTTTTGTTTGTTTTTTTTAAAACGGTGCTGTGCAGTAGGCTACAGTGAAGTGATGTACTGATCCACATGAAGTGGCTCACAGAGTTCAATATGAGTGATTAAATACTCAAGTATATGCTCACTGTACACCGAACAGCAAGGACATTTATGAAAGAATTTACATTGAGAGTACATATTCTTAGATGTGAGAACATGAAGGCCACACAAAGTCACATACACTTTACTCTGCTCATTGAAGACATTTTTTACTCACTATTGATCAATGCTGACCATGAGCAGCCTGTGTAACAGCTTGAGATTTAGTATTTTAATGCCACAGCAGGTTATACTAGATTTATATCGTGATTTCAGTTTGCGTAGCACCTGAGCATCTGCTTTCTTTACTCAAAGGTTAAGAGAGAGGTAGAATAGACAGCTTTGGTCTAAATGTAGGCGAGGAAACGCTTCAGTATTAAGTTAGAGACTGTCAGGTTAGTTTACCTTAGTTTTTGTAATATTCAATTACACAAGATGTTATTGAAAATAAGATATCATTGAAATTTGATTGGAAGCCTGAGGGAATGAAGTTGGGTGTGTTACTGTCTTGCCGTGATTATATTAATTAAAGTTTTAAGACTGTTAAAAGAAATTGCACACTTATTAACTAGAACTACTTCAAACCACTCCCTATCAAGTATTGACAATATATTTTTTTAAATGATTTCATAAATGTTTTATAAGTTTAAGCTAATTCCTTTATTAAAATTTCATGTGTGCAATAATCTGGGTACATATCCTGTATGTAAAAGATGGACGTAGTTTATACCTGCATTCTTTCCTATTGCCAGCAGGGGGTTACTAAAAAAAAGAGAGAGAAAAATCATACTTCTAAGCTGATTTGTAAGTTCAGTTCTTTTCCTGTGATTGAGTGTGTACTCGAGATCAAGGTGTCAAACATAAGGCCCAGGTGTCACGGCTGGGGCAGCAGTCGTGTTGTGGAATGAATGAGGACCCAAGATGCAGATGGCGGTGGAGATGCGAATGAGGATTTATTTACAGTGGAAAAGAACCAAAGCCAGGACAGAACTAAACATAAACCTAAACTGGGGAAACTAATAACAAATCAAACCCGAAACCATAACTCACGGAAAAACATAAGGAAGTGACACAGGGGATGACGAGCGGAGAAAGGAGAGCAGGAATAAAGGACAGAGAGACACTGGGATTACCAAGAAACACAGACGACGCGACGAGGGACACAGGCAGGCACACCCTATAAATACACAGAAGGTAATGAGGGAATGGCACACAGGAGGGAGCACAGCTGAACCTAATTCACCAGACGAGACACGAACCTTCAAAGTAAAGCAGGAAACACACACACGACAACACAAACACGGGGACACGAACAGAGCACCGAGGACAGACACAGGTAGGGCTGATAAAACACTAAACTCCAGGTTCAACCCTAAACTAATACAAAATCAGAATAAACACAAAACACAAAATGAAATCCAAGGAAACACAAAACGCTGGGTCAAAATGACCCAGGATCATGACACCAGGGGCCAGAATTGGCCCAGCAAACACTTTAATCCAGCCCAGTGAGTTTGGCATTCCTGTTCTAGATCCTAGGTAACCAATATTTTGACCGATCCAGACCCAGATGACATTTTTTATGGACCCAGAGCCATTACTAAATTTTGATGGACCGTTTCCATTATGCTCGGTGCAACTTGTCTCATAAGGTTAAGGCTACGGTGAGGTTATTTGAATTTCTTTGTCTTTCTGATAGCCAGTATGCATACACAGACTAATGGCGCGCATGGTAACTCATGCTATGTGATGCTATTCAGCCAGTCAAATAATTTATTCAGAGATAATTCAGTCTAACTGGTCCTCCATACATTTTAATTGAATACCCCTGGTCCAGAGTGTATGGTGTCAGTTTCTAGTTGTTAGCTGTGGTTAATAAATCATGATGCTCATTTAGTAAAGCATTAAGTAGGTTATGCTTTAGAGAGGACCTACTTTGCAACTTTGCTGTGACTGTCCAGGCATTAGACTTATTAACAACTTTTGCAATATTTACAACAGCATTACTGATACATGATTAGAACATGAGAATGCAATAGCTTTCTAACTGACTGACAGGCATACTAATATATAGGTGTTATTCCTGTTAGAAACCCCATTCAGTGTTCTTGTATGACAGCCATTATGCATTCAGTTATAAATAGCGTTATCATTAATGATATTTATATATACTCCTCTTTGTCAAATGACTGGTAAAATAGCAAGTTTGTAACCTCCTATAGTCCCAAACTATGTTAAACAACAGCAGGGCCACAAAAAACAGCAACTCGAACAGTTGTCCTCTGCAATAACTGATCTTTAATGTTTAAAAACCCTTTGTTAATTTAGTTTCATCCCTCAGGTGATACCAAGCAGTTGTGAGTGCAAAGTAAAGCGTAATTTTGAGTATAGTGAAGCCTGCAGCTCGGTGATCACATTCTGGAGGTTGAAGACAGGATGTCTCCATGAGAAACAGATGATGACGAGAGCCGTAGGTGGTTGGTGTGCTGCCTCAGTCAGTGCTCCGCTTACAAAGGGCCATTAGCCAAGGTCTGTAGCTGACAGATGAAGGCCCCCCTACGGTGCAGGACCACGCTGTGATTTACAATCTTTATATTTAACCAGAGAGAGATTAATTATCACCAGCAAATTGACAGGACCAGGAAGACGAGGGAGGTTTTTGACTGACATTGCCATTCCTCACAGCCCTTCATGCCAGAGGTCATTGCTCCTGACCTTGGGATGCCAGGCTTATTGGGCACCCTGCCTCCTTTCAGCAGCACCTTCTTACGCATTTTTTTACTTTGACAACCATCATTTTTGCTTTGCAGGCACGCCACTCACCCCCGGATGAGCTTATCGCCCCACAATGGTTGTCAAAATAAAGGGAAAATTAACTGTCGAGCAGAATACTCTCATATTTTTCATCGTGGACACTTTTTTGTAGACTTGTAGTCAAGCATGTGTGGGGGAATGAGTGAGTGAGTGAGTGCGAGGGAAAACAAGCCTTGCCCAAAGCAAGAAAACAAAAGAGCCATGGTTCCACTCTGTGTTTCCACTCTCCTGGTTTACTGATGCCCTGCAGATGTCCTGAGCCACTTTTTATTTCCTTAAGTATCGAGTCCAGCGTGAGAGGGGGGTGGGAAAATGGATTCTGGTGTGTTTTTGATGTGTTTGTGTTGCTATCTAGTGCATTATCCATTATGGAAGGGATGGGCTTGGCTAAGTCATTTCTTTGTAGCATATACAACAGGGTGCTAAATCAATTTACCTCTCCAGGGACAATAAATATCATGTGTTTAAGAGTCTGTATTGGGGACTAAATGCATGATAAGACCAAGCATCAAGCTCTAGGATGAATAAAATAGGTGTCTCAGGTGGCCAGTTGAGGTTGGCTTTAAAGTCCCCATATATATTTCCTTGTTAAAACAGTAGTATGTTTTTTTTTTCTCTGTAGCTCACTTATCTCTTCATAGCAACTGTACAAAGGTGATTGTGTTATTGGAGTCATGGAGCTGGATTTCTCAATCAGTGCTTCTTAAGCATACTAAATGCACTTATCTTTCTGATACAGACAATGCAAGCAGTTTCTAGTTCTGATGAGCAAAATTTGAGTATTTTATTTAGTTACGCAGCAGTAATTACAATATATCTTTGTCTGTGTGATACAACTACTAAGTCTACACTCTGCCAAACAGTTAGTTCATAACATTGTACTCCATCCTCCTGTCTTCTCTTTTCAAGAAAACAGCGTGGCGGGGGCCAGTAACACTAGCACTGAAGCTTTAAAACAGGGCAGCTGGTGGGGGCTACATCCACATTTTATATTCATGTTTCCCATGTGAAATCATGTTCACATTGCTCAAGAGTATTCTGCGATGTAAGCTGTAACATAACGTATTGACACACCTTTTAATACTGTACTCACAGTGCCTATATTGTGCTACGCTGTTGGCTGCAGAAATCATCAAGGACAGAAAGAGAATCTTTCTTTTTATCACTTTCGTCCTGATTTGGATTGAAGTTGTTGGATTGCAGTAGATAATCAGTGAACTTTTCTGTCACGGTTCTGGGTGAGTTTGACCCAGTATTTTGAGTTATGTTTTGGTGTATTTTTGAATGATGGAGTGTTCTTTATGTTTCTCTGGTGCTTTGTTGGGTTTTATGATGAATCTGCGTTTCAAGTTACTTTGGTGTGTTTGATTGTTTTCTTATTCTCTTAGTGCTTGTGGTGATGATGATGTTCTATGTTCCTGCTTATTCTGGTTTATTTTTAGTTCTGCCCGTGTTAAGTCTGTGTTTCTTAGTCTGCGTCCTTGTGTCTTATTTCCTGTTTTATTGTGAAAGTCTATGTCTTATGTTAGTGTGTGCAGCTTTGCTCCCCTTGTCTCGTTAGTCCAATTTCTCCCAACTGTGCCTCCCTCCTGTTGCCCATTCCCTGATTACCACCCTGTGTATATTAGCCCTGTGTTTTCCTGTGCTCAGTGTCGCGTCGTACCCTCAGAATTATGCCTGTGTGTTCAGTTCTCAGTGTCATTGGTCAGTTCATGTTTTCGTTTATCACCAGCAATAAAGCTAAGGTTCTCAGTTTCAATTCAGTCTCAGAGTCTCGCATTTGGATCCTCCTCTCCATCCGCCTGCACACAGAGCCCTGACAATTTCATTGGAGGTAAGCATTTCACAGAATATTAACCTGCTCGAGGATCCCTGGCTGCATCTATGACAAATATCCTTGGTCATAGAATTTTGCTATTATATTCTTGTAATTGCTTTGGTCGCTAGCAGACTGCCAGTAGGTTGCATGTTGGATGTTAACTTGTCTGCAAACACTTGCTAACTGCTAACCCAGCTGTAACTTAAAAACTGAAAAACATTCACCTTCAAATTACATTTTGGGTCCCAGCGCTGCAGCCAACATGTTTCAAAATGCACAGCAGAGGCAAATGGTCTCTGTTACCAGAAAGTTACTGACCAATCTCGACCTGTGTGACTGAGGCTTTAGCAGTCGATTTCACAGCAACTGCAATCAATCTTCAGCCACTACTCACCAAACATGTTTTTCCCTTATGACCAATGGTTGCAGATTTAACCTGTATGTACATGTGTGTATTATGCTGAATGGCTAGTGAGACACAAATGGCGTCAAATTCCTAAAAAAAAAAAAAAAAAAAAACCCGAACCAAATACAGGCCATTTACCATTTTGAGAAATTGAGACTTTTTCTTTTCATTTCACCCAGTAGACTGTTATAATTAATCACATTTTGTGTTTGATTTCATCACAGTATCAAGTGGGACAAATTTTGGGAAAAAAAGTCAGAGTACTTGACACGTGGGGATTCTTACTCGAGTTAGATGAGATGATTGATAGCCCTCTCAACTCTGTTCATAAGATGCAAAGCAGATGGTTATCTTAGCCTAGCACTGCAATCGGGGAGAAGCAACACGCAAGGCTCTCTAAGAAAATCTACCTACCAGTACTTTAAAGACGCTCTGTAATTTACAAGTTATATCCAACAGGGTTTCCTAAATGCCAAACTGTTGCTTTAAAGGGCAACTCTAAAACAGGCAAAGCTCTGAAATGTGTTGAAGAAATATAACAGGCTTCAGAACAAGGCAAGTATTTGTGCATAAGGAACAGAGTGAGTTTTCTGGTTTCTCGCTACATTTTCAGCATTTGGTTTGTTTTCAGCCACGCTGGCAGAGAGAAATATATTTAGAGAATCAAATTTCATTTCTGTTAGTGACTTCAGTCGACATAGAGGCATGTTAGTCAGCACTTAACACCAGTTTTCTCCCCCCGCCTATCAGTTTACCTTGTGCCTCCAGCTGAGTAAATCATACAAATGAAATCTGGCTTATTATCTATCACAAATGTGGATGCAGCAAGATTCTGACACATAAATCCCCCTTTGAAGGTTAATAAAAACACACACGCAACTTTGCAACCTCTCTGACAATAAATAAAAGCACAGTGCAGCACACCAGAAAACTGATTCACAGCTGATATCAGATGGTTATTCAGTCTTTGAGGGGTGGAGGGGGGAGAAAGTTGTTCATGCTTTCAAATGATTAAGCTATCAGAGGAATAACACATGCTTTACACCTCTCATCCCCTATAACGGCTCTCACCTCCTCCCAGCTACAAACTCCAGCTCCTGCAAGTCTCCCTCTGTTTCTCTCTTGCTCACCCCTCACCTTTGCCTTGCCAGTCTCATCCATCTCTGCACTCACCTATGGCACTTCCTCATGTTGCATTCACTTGCACTTTTGCCGAATGAGAATCACAATGAAGGACAAGGTGCTAATGACTTTCACTCACTTTTAGCCTCTGGCATGCAGGAAATAAATCCTGAGATTTATGACATCAACATTTTATCTTCTTTTAAGTGCGGGGATGACCAAGAAGAGGGCAGCGATGGACACTGAATGCCATGCAGGAACCATGACCACCTTTGCTAATCCTTTGGCACCCCCACCAGCTCGCATTACAGATGGAAGTCACAGGCGGATTATGACTGCAAATCAGCTCTACTCGCTTTAAGAAGCCGTACGCCCTCATTTCTCCCTCTCTCGCTCACTCTCTTTACCACCCTTAAATCACACCCACCCCCATCTCAAGTTAGTGCTCTAAAAGGAGAGATCTCACCAACCCCGAGTGTCAGCATGGGAACAATTAGCAGGCAGGTGCAGAAAATTGCTCTTTTCATAATGACGGATATTTATACATAACCCCTCGCAGAGGTGGACACGCTGCTTCTTTGTTACCCAGGCTCAGTGTCCAAGGCTCCTTCTCTTTCCACCTCCTCTCACTTCCTTTCCTTTCCTTTTTTTCAGCCATTCATAAAATACAAGCACCCATAAGTCAAAGCCACAAACATCAACATAAAGGCAGCTGCTGGGAAATCTGACATCCGCTCAGATGTCAGTTAAGACTGAGACATCCGTGACTCTCGATCCAATTACGTTAATCAGCCGTGGAAAATCCATACTGAAAGTTGATGAACAATCTCGCGCGATTGTAAATGAAGTTGGTTGTGGCTGTCACTATCCGTCTAATGAAATAATCTCGTTGAACTGACCCCCTGACGGTGATCATGACAGACGTAATCATCAGTTTTGTGCCTTATTGTGCCTTACTCCTCACATCACCCCACACTCTTGCAGGTATGAAGGCTGTCGCTTAAAAGTGGGGCACTTGCTTTGTTTACTGCGCATTTGTGCCTCATAATAGGCAGGATCGAGTCAAAACGGATGACGGGGAAGATGCGATTTCCAAAACGGTGCATTGACGCCGAAGACACTAAAGGTCACCGTGCACTCTTGAAGGATCACTCATTGAAAACGGCCTTGTTTGATTCTGCGATGATCAGATGACTTCATAACAGCTCCCACTTTGTGCCAGGAGTTTAATTCAGCCCGCAAGGTCAAAGGGGTCAGTGGACAAAGTGTTGCTCATCTTAACTGACTAGCAGCCTCGTGCTGCTGTGCTCTGCTCAGCTCTACACGCAGAGCGCTACTGCTCTCTACTGACAGCTGCACATCACTTGCCTGATGGAGTGATGCTTTCTTATTGAGATCTACCACGTCCCTGAAAAAAAATAATAAAAAAGAAAAGAGTACTGGTAAACATGATTCTGTTTCTGTGTTTCACTCTGGAGAAAGGTTTGAAGGATCTTTTTTTTTTCCCCCCCCCAAGCTTTAGAGTAACATGTACTAAGGATATGATCGCATCCCTTCATAGCCCATATCATGATGGATGTAATCCCAAGTGAACTGAGCAGGGCTTTATTATTACACGATACACATCTCTATCCTCACAGTAAATAGCTTTCTGATTGCAAACCATCGCTGAAGCCTCCAGAGATATCCCCTTCTCAGACAACTGCCTATCTCTTACAGGATTTATGTCTGGCAGGCGGCTGGTAAATAACCCTATCAGCACTTAAAGGCTCATTTAGCTTGAGGAGTGTGTAATGGTGTTTATATAATCAGCATCTTTGTTTCTGAGACTGAACAATGAAAAGCCCTTATTTGATTTGAGTGCCATCGTGACTGCCTCTGGCATGTATATTGTGTTGTCTCCATCTGGTGGTAACTGGTGGAAACACACGAATGTGGGGTGATTTTTCCACTCTCATAAATGTTTTGTATTATTAACACATAGCGATTGCAACTATGTGTGTTGTTCACCTAAGATTTTTAAATTAACTGTCAAATAACCCATCTGTTCATGTTTGCAATCCTAGAATTCGGTATAGCATGGCCAGAGGGTAGAAAAGAATCCCTCAAATCCCATAAAATAACTAAAACAAGCAGGGGAGAAATTTTTGACACAGTACCATTAAATCTGACATATAATTCAAATGCTGCAAGAACTGCATGATGAAAAATTCAAGTTCATATGTGACCTGAAAAATAAAAATATCTGATGTAATGTAATGCAATACAATACACGAGCCACACAATAAATAATATTTTCCTTAAGACCTGTCACTTTTTTTTATACTGTGTGTGTGTGTGTGTGTGTGTGTGTGTGGGGGGGGGGGGGGGGGGGTTTGTTTGTTTTCTGGTAGCTTTCAAATCTGCAGGTGGCATGAAAAGCCTTTGCTAGGGTAAAAATTAAAAATTGTTATCATGAAAATGAAAACTAGGTTACTAATTCCTGGTTCCATTGATTTTTATTTTTTTTTAAATCCTAAATATGTTTTCAATACACTAATTAAAATCAATAACTTTCATAAGGACTCAGTGCTACTTTTGGTAATCGCCAAAGTCCTTAATGATAAAAAAAATAAGTTGGGACAGTAGAGGTTTTAGTTCACTCGTGTGCTTGTCCGCCCATCAAAACATCATATAATGGTATTATTAAAAGCACAATAGCCTGAGCATCCATTACACACTATAAGTGTCTATCTACTGCTGACAGCTTTCAGAGTCCCTGATGCTCAAGTGTCTGGAAGCCTTTCTTCTTCTTTTGATGGACTGGATCTTTATAGCCCACTTGGCGTTCGCCTATCTGCCATATGGTGTGCTGGTACATGAAAAGAGCGCACTCAAACACTGCATTTTCAACCCATCATACATGAAGCAAAACACTGAGGAGCTCCCATTAAAGCAACTCTCCCTTTTTTTTTTAAGATTTATTAATCGCTGAAAGTTTTAAAGATGGATTCATCACTAATGAGAGCACACAGCATCACAAGGTGGAAAAATAGGCTTGTGCAAACAGAAACTAAGGTTTTATTTAAGAATGATATAGATTTACCAGTGAAATGTATTTATTTTAAATACTTTACTGCTTAAATGTCTCTCATTTTCTTTATATTTGCTTCTTGGAAGCCAAAGTTTCTTGTCATTTTTAATGTGGTCTGTGAGCAGTAGTTCGCCAAGCTTTCTGAAGGGCTTTTTTTTTTAAAGCCACTTAACACTGAATTGTATCATTCAAGTATATAAAAAAGCACATAAATCAGTGGATGACACATAACAGACAATTTAGCAAAGAACTCATTTTAAAATGTGTCTTTAGGCCTGTTGTGAAAACACATAATTCGTTCCTATTTCTTTAGCTGAATCTACAAAGAAATGGCAACAATAACTCAGTCTGACAGAAATAAAGTGCTACTTTTGCACCAACAAGGTGATTTCCACAGAAATCCTGACATAGCTCAGCATGGTGTGCAGTGTGTCCTTAACAAAGGTTGAGAAAACTAGACAAGCGGAGATCGAAGTGGTGGGCCTAAAAAACAAAACGCCTACAGCAAATGAACAGGATCTAAAAGTCAAGGCTTTAAGAAATAGGAAGAAAGAAAACAGCATTATCATTTTCAGTCATTGATTGGCTTCCCCAGAGGCTGGGCCTCAACTTCAGCATGACAGAAACCCAAAACACATTGCCAGTGAACTAAAATCTTTTCCTGAAGACTACCTAAAGAAAATACAAGAAAGCTTGATTAAGACAATAATAATAAAGGAAGTCATACCAAATACTGACTTTAACGCTTGTTACAGTCACACACAGTCATATCTATCTATCTATATAGATAGATATAATCATAGGTTAGTAGGGTGGGTGTGATATTGAAATAGCCTTATAATTTAGTCTTTTAGGTTTTTTTTGTTTTGTTTTGGTTTGGGTTTTTTTTTTTACCACGTATTACTTTCAGCCACTGCTGTCATCTATTTCAGTGACAATACCAAAGCAAATTAGAAACTAAACCTTTTAATGGTGTAAGAAGTAAATAAAACGTTTTTGTTTTTGTTTTTTACTGCTTCGGTGTGATCTACAGGATTACAGAATGAGAATAAGTGTGCTAATGAGTAATCAAAGTAGGCTAGAAAACACGTGACACGTGTCTTCAGGAAGGTATCCGGTAACACCTGTGATCAGTGGTGCAGGGCTGACTCCAAACCTCGTACTTAAACCGCACCCTGCAGTGACTTTGTCTCAGGTATCGCGACATTTTCTTCCAATTCAATAAGGAACAATTGAGGTCTTCTCGCGATGACAGGGGCGACCACTCAAGTATATTGTTCCTAAATTAGCAGGTATTAAACACAAAGCCCTAATAGTGTTACTGTACGGAGAAAAGGTCTTCTCTCATTATTACTGTCCTTCTCAGAGTTCATCAATTAGCCTTTTGCCACAGATAGCAATGACTTAATGAACCGTTACTTTAACTAGAATATTACTTCCATTTTCCCAAATTAATGAGGCCACTAATTGTCCTAATTTGCGCCTGAAACCCGGGCATTACGGTTTCTCTCTTTGCTCACTAGAACCACCTCCGTAGCTCGGGGTGTGAGAGGATAATTACAGACCAGACTCAACATCAAGAGGTTCACTGTTCCTGGTGCACGAGAAAAAAAAATGAAACAGTCTTTTGTTCTGAAATTAACAGGTCTTTAATTAAAACACAAGGCGAAACGACGGCGCACTTTATAGAGCATTCATCCCCACTGAATGCTGGCGATGAGGAAGGAAATCCAACAGCTGAGCTACAGTTTACTAGTGTGGCTGTTTGCATGTTGCTAGGCAACCTTAAAGCACGCTCAAACCAGGGTTAGATGCGATTCAGTGGGTGGAGCAAAATAAAGGGGACGCCTGGATAGTAAACAGGAATTCAAAGGCATGCATCAAAAGCACATTTATATGTGTTGATTGTTATTTATTTGTTTATTAAGAACATATTACAATCAGAACTGTGGTTATTCTGCTTTGTTGGGTCATAATTTCCAGATAATTGCTGGTATTCTGTAATACTAATTCTACTGTAATTTGGTGTGTTAGACAAATAGTCGGGAGGTGAAGTGTACTTTGTCATTTTAGTAAATGGTTTGCTTATTTTTGCACACACACAGAGAGAGGGAGATCTAATTTCTTTTATTGTCACCTACTCAGGTATTGTTGTATTTGTTTCCAGGAAACAAGAAAATGCATCGTTAAAGTAGAGAGTCATATTTATATAGTCATATTTATATGTGAACTTAGTTCACATATAAATATGGTTCACACTTCATTTAAAAAGCCTTAAAAATAGTTTTAAAGATTGCTCGGGGCCACAGTCACCCAACAGTAACAACTGAGAAGATGAGGGCATCCCCAGTGATATCACCATTAGTGTAAATAATTTTAACTATGGCATTTGACTTATTTGTCAGCATTATAAGAATAACCCACACAGGAAAAAAAATCCCCAGTGTTTACAAAGTTCAGTTACCAGCAAACACGAACCGGTCAAAGGGCACTTGTACCTTCCACTTGCAATCACCTACAAGTGTAACAACTTAGGTGGTTAGTGCTAGTTAAACAGCAGCTACGGGAAAGATGTGTTGACTCAAGTGGGATCTGCTGTTGGTTTGCTGGTTGAGTTTAGGTTGTGGATGATTCAAGGGTAAGGAGTAATCGCTGGGATCTGTACCAGGGCTACATCACCACCTAACTTTGTTTGTTATTCACTGTTTACAAAGCAATAAATGTGCACAGATAGATCCAAATATTGATAGTGTCGATACCTGTCCCGCTATTGATGTTGGATAGCAACATGATCAATGTTTATTTCTGTCCTCTAAGTTCAATATGATGTCTTAAATGTGTTAAATATTTTTCTTGGAAATGATAACAACACCTGAAGCATGCCCTATAAAAAATGTGTGAAATTTTTCTTTATTGTCTGTCATGTCTATTTTAGTTATAGCTTATAGCACATTTTAAATAGAAGAAGCTGATCAAAGGTGCTTTAAAGACAAACACATTTATGTATTTTTTTTCCCCAGTACCTACTTGGCTTGACTCAACTCAGTTTGTAGAGTTTTCCATTATGTGGTAGCACCTGGTACCACGTACTTGTTTAGTACCTGCTCAGCCTGGGTTCCGAGAAAACTGAGTCAATCTAAAAATGTGCCGTCAACATATTGCATGCCACCTATTGAGCAGTCAACAGCATCACTTGACAAGTTAAGAGCAACCACCTCACAAAAAACAAAACCACCATTTTTGAAACCCGGCAACAAGGGAAATGGCTACACAAAAAACGAACCCCTTATTCTGACAAAAACCATAGACCAAGCAGCATTATACCATCGCCTCGTCATTCTCCATTGTTGTTTTGTGTTTGTGTCACATAAAAATGACATTGTGGAACTTTCGGTCGCATTGCACACTCAGTTGTAATGGAAAACAACCAAACTGAGTCAAGTGGATACTAGTAGAATAGAGATAGGTCTCCAAAAGCCTCAGTATTAAAATCCACAAAAAGCTGAAAGTGGAAAGTAAAAATCACGATGAATTAGTGGTAATTACAATATGGTCAGATGTGTTTAAAAAATTACGATGGTCATCTCATAACTCATGACACTGCTGCTCTCCCCTACATACACTGGCTGTACAGGTTAAAAGTAATGGTGTTGGTATTGGTATGGGTAATACTGGCCCTGTGTTTACTTGATATGGGAACACAGCACTACAAAGCAGCAACAGCCACAATGGCCATGAACTGCATTGTGAAATTGCTGAGGAATTTTTTGCAAAACACTTTTGTGCAATTTGAGGTTAGTGTTTTTTGTATTGTGCATTTTCAGCAGGAAACAGTTACAGAGTTGATTTGTTTAGTTTAGTCAGGGTCATTGCATCATTTAGTCACAGTGATGTACAGTGGCCTAACACCACTCAAGAAGAACGCATTCAAGTAAAGATAAAGTAAGGCCCCTCTCCCTTCCTTCTCGCCTGTCTCCTACAGAAGGTCGCTGCAAGTTGACCTTAGAAATGTTCCTCACACCTCCTCGGCCTCCGCTGCCACTCCCCCCTCACGCCCCGCACCAGATGGGAAGTGTAGCTGGATTTTTTTAAAGCCTGCACGCAGGGTTGCGGGCTGTTGCGCTGGCACTGGGGCTAAAGGAATGAAATATTCATGTAGCCCCCCCCCCCAGCCCTCTTTAAATAGAAAAAAGAAAAAAAGAATGGACATCCCGGGACGAAGAACGTGCCGATTTATTCAACTAAGACCAGGCCTCATTAAACTGCTGGCGGCGGGGCAGGTCACGGTGATTTTCTTCACTACTACTCGACCCCGACAGAGAGAGAGAGAGAGAGAGAGATCACTGAATGCAAAATTTGTCCCAGTCACTCCTCACTACAACATCTCAGATCTCTCAGCGGACAGGTCCGTCACCGGTGCTGAAGTTGTTTCTCCGCCGTAATTGATGCCCTAATGAATGATTAGCTCTCATGTCAGAGTCAGAGCTCAGTGAGCGCCGTGGGCAGCATATGGGAGACGTGGGTGACACCTTCTCGGAGGTGCGTGACTTGTGAGCGGTGCCAAGGGACACCAGCTGATAGGCACAGGCCAGGGGCCACGTGACCCTGAGCAAAAATTTGTAGCCTAATTTATCTTCTTCCTTCGAGGCTGGGTCTGAAAGGGGAAAAAATCTTAATCTTGTAACGACAACAACGGCAAAAAATAAAATAAAATAAATAACAGCAATAAATAATAAATGACGGAGTGTTTTTTTTCTTCTTTCCAACTTTTCTTAATGGTTCATAAATCGCCTTCAGACAACTTATCAGTTATTGCGCCTCAGCTATAGGTGTGTCTCGATCCTTGTCTCACACCTGTTAGTTTTATTATTCTTCTGCAAATAATGAATGATTGGGCGCCTTTTACTGTTTGTTTGAGAACAAACTTGGACGTTTGTTTTCCACAACCACAGCTCTCAGCGGGTCAGAACCAATCACGAGTCGGTTACTGCGCTCGTGAGAAAGAGGCCGAAATGCATTTTCCATGGAAAGGATGATGATGACGATGATGATGATGAATGCTACTTTATAGAAAAATACATACTTACTATAGAAATATGACTAACACACTTGTGTAATTAAAAAGAAGACAAACTTTTTCCCATACAAGCTCGCGTTTATTAATATAGACACATAATATAGACTATAACTTAATTTATTACATAATCATTCATTCTCTATACATTTTCATTCATGAGTAGGGTGAGCTTCGTTAGGTAGAGCATAGGTCGGCTATTGCACGCTCTTAAATGATTAATACTCGTCTCTTTTTAGGGATAACAAGGTCGTGATTGAGTTACAATGGACAATAGGAGAAAAAGTCGAGCTTTGTCTAATTGTTCTTTGACAGACAGGGTCAGAGGGGATTGTGCGATTGGCTGCTGCCTCCTGAGGCTACAGTGCTGTCAGGGCTGTTTGCGGGCTGGGAGTGACACCAAGGTGACTACAGGGGAGGCTGTATAAATTGTAGGCGCAGCGCAAACCACTCCAGAGACTCGGGCACCGGCTGAAGCGAAAGTGCGACCTTTATATCCTGCCGTGCACGACCACATCAGGACACTGCAGTGATGGCTGCAAAAGCAGAACTTTCGAGCTGGTCGGAGTACCCAGAGGACTTCACTCTGCTGCAGCAGCATCACCAGCAGCAGCACAACCTGGCCCACATCAGCTCCAAAGCCTGGATTTCCTCCACTTCAATCCGTGCGCTCTCAATTAGGGACGCGCACGCGGCTGCAGAGGCAGCGGGCATCTCGCGGGAGAAACTTGTGCCAGTGACCGAATTCACTGACCGCGTTACCACCAAAGGCATGACGGAGACAGACCCTGCTAAGGCGCCAGATGGATGCAAGGCGAGCCACTTCGGCCCTCAGAGACACAGGCGCGTGGCGGCCAACGCCAGGGAGAGGAGGAGGATGCACGGGTTGAACAAAGCGTTTGACGAGCTCAGGAGTGTCATCCCCTCCCTGGAAAACGAGAAAAAGTTATCCAAATACGACACCCTCCAGATGGCGCAGATTTACATCACAGAGCTGTCTGAGCTCCTGGCCGGCGTGGTTCACCCAGAGTGCAGGAGTCCTCGTGCAGGCTCTGGAGACAAGACCTCCAGGAGGAGCCTGATTCACTCTCTGCTGCCAGCAGCCGCTGCACAGTCCCCGAAACCTCTGACCGGAGAGCAGCGAGACCCCTCCGCATCTATCGGTCATCTGATTTTACTTGGACCTACATCTGACATGGAATCAAATAAATCAGGCACTTGTTCCAGCAGCAGCGATGGGGAATATTCACATCTCAGTGACGCAGAGGAGGGTCAAAGCGGGAAACCGTGGCAAAAAGTCAGTGCCACTGACTTTTAACTTGTTTGCAGCTCTTTACAAGGCAGAAGATATCAGCTGACCAGCAGAGACGCTCTCACAGCATAAAGTCCTGTTTTTAATAATAGTTGAGATGCTGCACTACCTGTACAGGTAAAAGTACAAGTAAAACTCAGAAAAACCTGCTTGGATGTGATGGACTCTTGCAGGCCCTTTTTATGCACTTTATACTCTGAACCATTACTAGACACATTTCCAGTTTCATTAGTGACATTTGTCAAATAAAACAAACAAACAAACAATAAACAAGTATTTTTCTATTTATGTATAGCGTATTTTATGATGGCTCTTTTGGTACAATAAAGATATACTTAACATAAGAGTGTGCTTTTTAAGTGGTTTTTATATGGACATTGTCAGCAAACACATGCAGTAATTACAGCAAAACACAATGTGGGTTATTGGTTTTTCCACTGTTTTACAGATACTGACAGTTGATGTGACAAATCCCTCCTGACTCTGCTTAAGAAACCAAACTGATTCCAGAGACGATGATAATGAAGATGATTTGTAACGCATTAACCATAACAAGGCGAGGTCGTTTGTTTTCTCTCCCAGCTTTCCCATTATGAAACAGTGCGGGCAAATGCTCGCCCAACTTCTCAGTTAATGTCACATTAAAGGTATTCGCCTAGCATTCCCGCAGAAGAAAACAAAATAAATCTCTCTTTTTGGCAACAGCATTTGCAGATTAAAAAGTATTCCAGATGCATCTTTCATATAACAAGCTGCAAAAACAATCAAACACTTGTGAGCCAGAATGCCTAACTGCATGTTCCCAGTGGAGGGGATTTTATAGAAGTAAAGAAACTAATTGTGTTTTATGACAATTTATCACAGATAAAATTGTCCTGTCTAGTCTGTCTGTTAACTGATAGTCTACTGAGAAAATGTGAGGCTGCTTGCTCCGTAGGGAAGAGGAGGCTGGAACTTTGCCAAGTCCTTAGAAATGATTTCTGCCAGCCTGTGTTTAAAACTGCCAGGCACCTCTGAGGGGGTAACTTGAGCAGAGGAGCTATTGGCCTCCTCAGTCTCATTCAAATCGTCTTCATCGTAGTCTGCTTGTGTATTGTATTCTGGCTGGAAGGAGTTATTCACAGGGAGCGCATGCTGGTTTTGGGGTTTGGCTAAGGAGTAAGTGGATGATAAAGGAGGAGGTGGGGGTACAGGCAATGGTAAGGGGGGATAGGAAGGCTCCTGCTGGAGGTTTGTCAGAGAATTGACTTTTTTTATCCCTGAATAAATGCAATCTGAATTATCTGACTCGGCTGTTCTCATCAAAGGAGGCGTGCCTCTCGGTAAGTTGCAGTAAATGCTGTCCTCAATATTGTTATCCAGATTTAGAGCCTCCAGGGAATAGCACCATTCCTGCTCATCCTCATCCTCAGATTCCTCTGCCACAGCCTCGTTGCTGCCCAAGAGAGGAGGCTTGAGTGATAGCTGTTTTATCTGCTGCACAGGGTCGTCATAAATGGGGTAATCGCTGGTAAACTTGTCCTCTGTGTCGGCTGAAATATCTGGAAAACTGTAGATGGAAGGGTCGACAAAAGATTGAGCTGTGGCAGGCGGGGGAGCAGGAAACGGGTCAATTAGTGATCTTCTGTTGGCACTGGGAGGCTGCACGGCTGTATTCCTCTCCACTGTGCACTGCTTAGATATAGTCTGAAAGATCTGGGGACCATGCTGGGTCAGAAACATGAACACGCCTTGTCCCGACTTGCAGCGACGGCCTGCTTCGATGCTGAATCCCCCCTGCAATCACAGCCAAAGATGCTCATGTTAGGAAATACATTTGCCATTTTATAAAATATGCAATACTTCAGCTTTTAATTTTTTTTTTTTTTTGCAGCAGAATAAACAAACGAGTAGCAGCATGTTAATTAGTGAGCTTTAGAGATTTTGCTGCCTTTGAACAAAGCCAGAGTAGCTGTTTTCCTCCGTTTCTGGGCTAACAAGCTGCTGGCTGTCGCTTCATATTTAGAGTACAAACAGAGTGGTAGTAATTTTTTTCTTCCAACTCTTGGCACAAAAGTCAATGAGTGTGTTTTACAAAGCTTTTCCCTTTGAGAAATTCTAAATAAACCCACTGGAATACCTGGTTTATCATCAGCACAGGGACTGCACAACGTCTAGTGCTTTACCTCAATCTGACCAAATTTGCGTAGGAGCTTGTATGGCCAGTCGAAGATGATGTAACGAGTTCTCATGTCCAGCAGCTCTATTGCCTCCCCTTCTATGGAGACCAGGTACTTCCCAGACAGCTTGCACCTCTTGGATGCCTCTGTGCTCTGGATGGTTACTTGGTACTGGTTTGGAGGAAGCGTCAGCTCTAAAGATAGGAACACATGACATCACACAAGGGTTAGTGTTTCGCAACTACACACAAAGGGTTGCGTTTTTTTTCCCCCCACAAGAGGTCTGAGCAGCACAGGAAATAAATGCACACCAAATATATTTTTTAATTTTGAAAAATCTGATTTAAAAATGCTTGCCTTCTACTAATCTCTCGGTGAGGCTGGCTTTTCTGGATTGTTGAGAAGTGTAATCCATTAGGAAATGAAGAGAAATGCATTTGTATAAGTCAGAGCTTGCTGACGCTGATACATTCTGGCTTTCATGTTTGAATAAATTAGCGGTTGTAGCGCCCGCTCCCATATATATAGGGAATTTCTGCTGATGTCTTGAATTTATGATGCTGTGAAATATTTCCATCCATTTTCTTCTCTGCTTATCCTACTGAAATATCTCTTTTTTATTATAATATACTCACAGGTTTAGGCTTATTAATGGGGAATTTACAAGTAATAATAATGAATCAAATTATCGCCCATTATATCCTTTGGTTGTGGAAGCACTTCAGTCACCAAGTTACCTGCTGACGTCAGCTGAGTAATTTTGCTACAGTGATGGAAACCGGAAGAAACGTCACTGATCAGAGAGTCAGAGAGCCAGACAGACTGTTAAAGGATTTGTTTGAAGGTGATCTATTGTTAGTGCTTGTAAAATCTGTGGGAAGGAAAAAACACTGGGTAAAGCGGGCTGCCTTTGAAACAGGAAGTTTGTCTTAAGCTGTGGTTTTGCTTACGATGAACCCTTGTGGTGCGTTTCTTAACCTGTCTGACGTATATTTGAGGGCTGTACAGTGATGCTGAGCTTGGTGGGGACGACGCAAACGTATTCATCATTTTTAGAACATAACTGCCCTCACAGGGGTTGTTTACCTTTTCATTTATATCACTTCCTGCTTAAAAACAAAACAAACAAAAAAAAACGCAACCCTGCAAGTACCTTCCTCAAAACATGCGATAAAGTGGCACAGGTTGTTAAGTTGTGTAAGCTCATTAAAGCCTTTGAAAATTTAATGTGAGCTACTACACCGCAATAAAACCCTGATAAAGAAACGGCTGGCCACATTTATAACTGGGGAGTAAGTCGAAGTATTTTTGTAATGTAACTTTTCAAATCTATTAGCAGTGTAGCAAAAACGGGCTAAAATGAAACACCAGTAAAATGCAAGCTGATTGCTGGAGGAGGTTGGCGTTGACGAAGGAGTCAAACGCCATACTTTTAGCTCTATAGTCATAGCTCTATAGTTATGCTTATTATTGGGGAATTTGGAAGTAAAAGCAACAAATGTAATTTCTAGCTATTATATCCTGACTTTGAAACTAGGTTTCTCAAAACATGTGATAAAGTGGCATAGGTGTGTTATTTTAATTAAAATAGACCCTTTCACAACAATAACCTTGAGTTAATACTTGTATCAGAAATTCTGGCAACGTGTTCCTGTGTGTAAATAACATTACTATGGACACCTGATTGCTTCTCTGTGCCATGCTCCTGGATGTAAATAGCCACACTGGCTCTTTCAACCTGGGTGTGAATAGTACCTGCTAGTGAAATATTAGTAAAATAAAGAAAAGTCTAAAATAGTTCCTTGTATCTTCGGGGAAAAAATTACACCAACCTTCCCCTTTTTCTTACCTCATCTTCTAAGACTAGTAGTTTTCACGCACTCTCTTATTAACCAGTACACAGAGTTCAACAGGTGTGTGTAGGACGAATAGACAAGCAACAGAAATAAGACCTGCACATTTTTATTTGTTTTCGATTTCTTGTGCCTGATCAATTATCATGTGTAGACGTGCTTGCATTACCGCTTTTCCAAGACGCGTAAAGATCATTGTCCGCCATGGTCAAGCCATTTCCTTGCTCAAAATCCCCTTTGTCTGATTCTCCAGGATCCTTCTGTAAACAGTGGCATGGTAAACATTACATGGAGTGTACAAGTACCTCTTATCACTGTTTTATGGCTTTAAAGTGGTAAGATGCAAGAAGGTACATAGCTTGTGCAAGCACAAGAATTAGAGAAGTAAAGGGACAGAAGTTACAGATACTGCATTAACTTCCTTATTATGCTACTTGTCTCTGGATGTGGGCAGTCTGTCCTTACTGACCTTTCCCAAAAATTAAAACCTAACCAGTGACATAAAAGGAAAGGTCATATTTGTACTGTTCAGGATTGGAGATGTGTGATACCTGGAAGGCTAGATGACAGAGGGCATTCACCCAGTCCTGGCTTGATGTGGAGGCTAAGATGTAGGTTGACTGTGTGGTGTTTAGGTAGAAGGCTATGCAGCCAGCCGGGCAAGACTCCTTTGGTGCAAACGTGACACTGAGACAGTCAATTAGACGCACGACTTTTCTTTCTGGTGTTTTCTGCCGGCCCATCCTTTTCTGCTCGGTAACACAGCTGCTGTCAGCTACAGCATAGAACTCCAATCTGCCAACCCCCTGAGAGCTGGGTTTATAAAGCACCGTCCACATTTTCCGCCATGTTTTCTGATGAAATGATAAAAAGTGACTATAAGTGGGAGGTAATAAGACATATTAAGCAAGAATGGCATCTTTCCTTTGTGGCTACCAAGTGGCTACACACATATATATATACATATATATATATACATATATACATATATATATATATATATATATATATATATATACATACATATATATATATATATATATATATATATATATATATATATATATATCATTATTTACTATCTGTAGGAGATCTTAAGTAGAAATTGTCCTCTGTCCATCACAGGTTACTTTCACAGAACAAATGAGCCGCTGTTCAGTGATGCCAGGATGTTCACAAACCACAGCCTGACATATACAAAACAGCTGTAAGACTTAAATACTATGATACACAGGTATAGTAAGTCTTGGTTATTGATATTTAACGCTGTTTAGTATATAAAAGAACAAATATAAGATCTTTACTACTTTATCCACATATCCACGCATGACTTTTTAAACATTCAACAGATTTAGCTTCACACTCACCTTTCTCTTACTTAATGTAGCGGAAGGATTATTCATTTTCATGTAGGTTAATATTCCTGTGAATCTACTGCTGCCAAACTGGGTTAAAGGATGAAATACTCACACTGATCTGAGTGCAAGAGCGCTCGGTTATACACTAAAGTTTTAGACTTTCATGAAATACTAAAAAAGATTTTGAGATACACCTATTGGTTATGTCAGTGTTTAACAAGTTAAATCGGAGTAAACATTTCCATTAGATTTACTACTAGAGTCACTAACGTCTTTTGATCAACTAGCAGGTAAGAAACAACAGTCGATATATTTCACATGTGATGAATGCCTATAAAACTTACTTTTCCAAATTTGACAGCTTGAAGGTACAGCATTCCCTCTTTGAAGATGACCTCCATGCTTGTGAGCGCTGACTGTGAAAGCCTGTAGTCTCTTACACCAGTCGCTGCTCTGTGGTCAAGATGAAACTGCCAACGAAGTCAAAATTAGGTTCCTTTAACCATAAGAATAAATGTTTCCTTTACGTCACTAACAGCCTTTATTTTCTTGCATACTTTGGTGTGTGATAAAGTATCTCTCTGATCTGCATTTTAGCTGTTGCAAAAGAAAGGACATGAGTTGTGTGCTGCTGTTGTCTTGTGTCAACTTCCCTTTGCATTTGTCTATATCTTGTAGCAACTTCCTCACCATACCACACTTAAGCCACACCTGTCACTTTTTCCAGAAGACACAGACAAAAGAAATGTACACAAAAGAAAAACAAGAACAAATATAGTGGTTTTATTTACAGAGCTGCAGAAATCTATGTTACAAAGTTTAAAACAAATGTGAAAAAACTGATGGAAAGGCGAAGCAATCGCTCATCTCATCTACAATGTTGGGGGGGTTTTAATATCCACTTCCTTTCTTCAGTGATGTGACATATTGCTGTACAGTTTCCTCAGAAATGCTTTCAAGTTTTGTTCAGCACTGGAGAATCTTGCCCCTAATGAAAGACTCTTAGAAGTCCATTGAGCTATGAGCCAGGTAGTCTTTCCTTCCAATGTTGGTGACCTGCTTGGTCTGCATGGCCTCCAGCTTGGGACAGTCTGTAATACGATGACCAAGACCACCGCAGAATGTACATCCTCTCTCTCCTGAAGAAAGAAAGAAGAATCTGATGTAAGGAAAGGATTATTATATCACACGAGGCAGTCAATATTCAAAAAGAAACCAAAAAACATGATTAAGGAGTAGCTATTGAGGTGGGGCAACTCGCCTCCGATGTCCAGCATGGTCTCGTCTCCGGTCTGGAGTACCTGGAGGACTGGAGGAACTTTCTGCTTGGCTTCAACAAGCAGAGCTTTCAGATCCATCAGAACGGATTCATCTATAAACAAACACATAGACTGGTTAAATTTTAACTGTACTTAAACACTGATCCACCTAACTAAATTTATTACGATAAGTTATTTCACATTAAAAAGCCGGCACCACTTCAGCTATGCCATGCCTGTATGAGTAAATTATCATGTTTAAAACCATACAGTGGTGTTTCAAAGACATCCAGTATCTGTAATTACTGGACAAACCTTAACAGTGATGTTACTTTTTTACTTTGGTCAGCGACATAAATAGACCATGGCTTACACTTGCTAGCATTCTCAGAGAGGCTACTCTCCCTCCGTAGTAATCAATCTAATTTTATCTTTAGTTTGTGTCCTTACCGCAGCCTTTATTGATGAAAGTTGTGGCAATTCCAGTTTTGCCCGATCGTCCAGTTCTTCCTATTCTATGGACTGAAACGGGAACATTTTGTCAAATCAGCTTGAGAAATTTTAGAAGAACTAACAAATACGTGATGAAGGTAAAGCCATATACATATTATTCTCTTACCATAGTTTTCTATCTCTTCTGGCATGTCATAGTTCACTACATGTTGAATAGCTGGGAAATCCAGACCCTTGGAGGCAACATCGGTGGCCACTAACACATCTTTTTTTCCTTCTTTGAATGCTTCAATGGCTTTTGTTCTTTCCTCTTGATCTGGAAAAATACAGAAATTTATCTCAATAAAAACAGCATTTTCTAAGAAGCAGAAACAATTCTGCATCACCGGAACCCATGAAGCAGAAACCATGAAGGTGACATTTGCAAGAAAGATGGCATCTAGTGGTGATGATGAGGAACTACAAAACAACTAAAAGATAAGGCTTTGCACATACTAAATACATTTACCAGCCACTTGATTAGGTACACCTGGCAGAATTTCAGTGCAGTCGGGCATGCAGACATGGCCAAAATTACTTGCTGAATTTCAAACTGAGCATTATGTAAATGACTTTCCACATGAGATACTTACTGGTACCGAAAGTGCTGACTTACTGGGATTTTCTCACACAACCATCTTTAGGGTTTACAGAGAATGCTGCCATCCTGCCTTATATCAACAATTCAGGCTAATGGGGGTTGCACATAGAGGCACAATTTGGGCCCCTTAGTGCCAACTGAACACTATTTAAACACCACAGCCTACCTAAATATTCCTGCTGACCAAGTCTTTCCCTTTAAGACCACAATATATCCACCTTCTACTTGCTGCTTCAAGCAGGATAAAGCTCCAGGTTGCAAAGCTCAGATTATCTCAAGCTGGTTTCTTGAACATAACAGTGAGTTCACTGAACTCAAATGGCCCCCACAGTCACCAGATCGCAATCCAACAGAGCACCTTTGAGGTGTGGTAGTACAGGGGAGTCACATCATGGATATGCAGCCGACATATCAGCAGTAATTGTGTGATGCTATTGCAATCACGTCAATATGGACCAGAGTCTTTGAGGGACGTTTCCAGTAGCTAGTTGAAGTTGCCATAAAGAATTAAGGTAGCTCTGAAGGAAACAGGTTCCAATCTGGTACTAGCAAGGTGCATATAATGAACTGGCACTCTGACAATGATTTCAATAAAATATTTAGACTCTGCATACCTTTTCCACCATGTATGGCCACTGCCTCTACTCCTTTAAGCAGCAGATACTCATGGATGGCATCTACATCCGCCTTTTTCTCAGCAAATATCAGCACCTGTCAGAATGAAAAAGGACTTGTGACGTGTTGCTTTAATTCTTTATAAGAACTCTTTATAAAAGTGTCAAACACGTGAAAGTACGAACTGGAGGAGACGTTTTCTGGAGACACTCTAAGAGGTACACCATCTTAGCCTCTTCTTTGACGTACTCCACTTCCTGCACACACATAAAAATATTTATTTCATTAATATTTTTACATATGTATTTGGAAGGCAAACCATATCTGTGACTGAGACAAACGACTATTTTAGTGAAAGATAAAGTCACCTGGATGACATCCAAGCTGGCAGCTCCTGCTCTGCCCACGTTAATAGTAATGGGTTTGACCAGTGCACTCTTGGCAAAGTTCTGGATTTTCTTGGGCATAGTGGCACTGAAAAGCAGGGTTTGTCTTTGACCCTAGATTAGGAAACACAAACAGAAAGCAAATGTTTTCATGACAAATTTGGCATGAAAATACAAAATCCAGCATCAACTGGAAGAAATATTTCTTTGCAACTGCTAGTAGAGCTTATATTATGAAGAAATGTATTACCTCTGAAAGTACTATGACTACCTGGAAACTGATGTCTCAAAAGCAGTTAAAGTCAGACTGAATGGAGAACTTTAGTGAGTGCAGTAACAACAAAAAGACTATTGTACTCTGCCAAGGTGTGGATTTGTGAAACGAGAAAAAAGGAATTTATTGTTATGTTTGAGAGAAGCAGAGGAATCTCAGTTCTCTAGTGTAAAAAACATTATGCTGTCTGGCCTTGGTAGGCTGGCTTTGTAAAGCTACTTATCTGGTGAAGGATAGAGCAAGCACAACACAGAAAAATGGATGAGGAAAAACTACTGCAATAGTGCTGTAACATTTAAAAGCTAGAGCCATGAAGGACTGCCTCACCTTGAAGTAAGAGAAGATGGTTCGGATGTCTTCTTCAAAACCCATATCTATCATCCTGTCAGCTTCATCCAAAGCCAAGTAGCGACAGATGTCCAGACCCACCATCTTCTTCTGCAGCAAGTCCATCAATCTTCCAGGTGTAGCAACCATCATATGGACGCCGCTTTAACCAAGACAGAGTTGAAGAGAAAATTAGTCCAAAACATCACATGACATTTTGGCTTTTTAAAGTGTAGTAGTGTAGTACTATCAGTGTTTAGGTAGTAATGCTTTTGAGCTTTATGCATGCTGTATGTTAAAGCATTGATTCAGGAACACGCCACTTTTTTCGTTCCTCGCTGAACGTTAGGGCTGAATCGTGCAATTTTTTGCTTGACACTGAAATGGGAATTCTGGTTGAAATCCAGATTTTTTTCACAACACCTTCAGCTGTACTTACTGTTTTACTACCTCCATCTGCTCCTTGACAGACATTCCTCCGATGCAGAGGGCTGTGCGCAGCTGAGGAGCTCCCTCCTCCTCCAGCAGCTTGCAGTAATACTCTATGATGCCATGTGTCTGCCTCGCCAGCTCTCGCTGCAATAACACACCGGGTTATAAAACACACACAGGATTCAGGAGTCAGAGGGATGAGAAAAACAGAGGTTCTCAAAGCTAATGTCATCTTTTCCAAAGGGCACGAAAAATTCACAGTGCATGAATATTTGAAAAGGCTTTGTTTCCTCTATTTAGATCATAGTATGCCACAACTGCCCTTAATTAACAGTATTGGTAATTACCTACATTATTTTTTTATGTTACATTTTATGTTACAGTGGAACCCCGACTTACAAATACCCCATTTAACAAAAAATTCAAGTTACAAAGGCACTTAACGGCAATATTTCTGCCCGTGTTACGGCAAAATGCCCGCATAACAAAATCCGCTGGCTCCGATTGGCCTTCCGAATCATGTGACAATCCCCTTGGCATTGTAATTTGTTCACTCAAAAGGCCCGATGGGTGCTTTGACTTACGAAAATTTTCGACTTACGAAAGACCCTCGGGAACGAATTAATTTCGCAAGTTAGGGTTCCACTGTATCATTTATTAATTTGGCAGTATGCACAAGTTCATTAATCAAAATGATATTTATACTGCTAATATATAATTATTGTTAATGATCAATCTCCAAATTTTAAGTTTTACAAAAAAAGCAGAAACATTTGTAAACTACTTTTTTTTTTTTTTTTTTTTTTAAATTGAGATGCCAATTGTAGTGTTTTCTTACATTCCTGCACAGAAAAATGAATTTTGTGGTTCAATGTTTTTCTTTGTCCAGTTTCTCAAATTTTTCAAGGATGTATTTTACATCATGCCGAGATATGTCAGGTTTTTCGCTAATAGCTCTTTCGGAATCACCTCATTGGTGCAAAAATATCATTTTTATGAATGTCAAACTGTCATCTTTGGGAGTTATTTGCAGGCACTGTTTTATTTGCATTGAATTACACCTGCCTATGACAGTAAGCACCATCTTCAGCTATAGTTTAGCTCTCTGGAAAGAGACTTTGCTGCTGAAATATACACTTTGAGTATTTGATTTTGAGGAGATAGCACTCCTAGAGTACAAACATGAAAGTGGCCCCACACGAGGCTATTTTCTCTGAGATTTCACCCTGAAGCCCAGAACAGCACAATGAAGGTGAACATTTTTTAATGTCCATTAATCAACATCTTGAATTCTATTTTTAAAAGATTTTTAAAAATATATATATTATTAGTAAGTAATTTTAGTAAAAGTAATAGTTTTGGTCTAAAAAATATGAATGTGCATAAGTGGTACATTTTAAGAAATGAAGGAATTCATTTATCAGATATTTAAATTTACGTGATATGACCGAAATAAATGTGCCGATTATGTTTTTCTTACTGAAGGACAGATGATAAGTCCATACGGTCCCTCTCTCTTAAAGAAAGGCAGTCTTTTCTCTTGCTCCAGCGCGAACATAATGATTGGCAGAGTGAAGACCAAAGTCTTTCCTGATCCAGTGAAGGCAATTCCAATCATGTCTCTACCTGAAAGACTACAGACAAACAGGGTTCCTTTAAATGTACTTAAAAAATAGAATTTACATTACAGCCTTTGTGTTATATTTATACATACACTGTTGGGATTCCTTGTATTTGAATTGGTGTTGGGTGGATGATTCCCTTTTTTTTCAAACCTTTCAGAATTGCTGCAGGAAAAACAAACACAGATCTGTTGTCAGTTGATGATCACTGTGAACCATGAGTCAGTGTTTTTGATGTGCTGGGCAGAGTCCGCTGTCACCTGGTGGAAACTTCATCTCTCTGAAGCTTTTGATAGGAGCAGGAATGCCGTCGCCATCAACCAGGATGTGAAATTTCTTCCTGACGCGCTCATGTCTGGTGTCTGGCATATTCAGGATGTAGCGTGGTGCTTTCCAGCTATACAATATATTTGGGATGAAAGAATATTAAAAAAGAAACTACAAAGAGAAACTGACTACATGGAATTCTGTGATAAGGAGCTTACCTTGTTTTTATAGGATCATCATATATGATACCTTTGGCCATTTCCTTCACAGACATCAGAGCTGACAGAAGAAGAGAGATGAAAGTTGCCAAAAGAACTTGTGCAAATTCAGATAGTTTACCACACTTTTCTCATGCCTACCAATATCTAATTCAAGAAGGCTAAACAGAAAACATTAGTTTACCTCTGCCCTCTGCAACACTCTCCAGGATCTTCTCCTCCTCTTTCAGCTGCTTCTCTTTGGCTGACTCCTTCCGAGCTGGAGGTATAAAAATAAAAACAAGTTAAAGTCATAAAAAACTTATGTAGTCAAGTTAAAAACTGAATAGTTAAACACAGAAGTATCAGACCACAGAATGGGTCTACTTTGAACTAGATACCTTCTGCCTTTTCCTTGAGGTGTTGATGCTGGTCGAGGAGACTAATATGGGAGCGTGGACCAAGAGCCTCATCTTCATCCCTCTGTTCCTCCCCACTGTCCTTCTGTTCTTCATCCACCGCTTTCCCTCGCAAGCGCAACATCTTTTGTAGCTATAAGTCAGAAAAGTTATAAATGTATTTAATTTTGATACATGTTAAAATGCAGTGATGAGAAAGAGTAAGTCACATTTTTAGAAGTTTTATTTATTAGAAAAAAAAACTGCAGTCAATGTGGATAAACCAGATCTAGTCAATTTCTCCAATCTACTCAATAAGGTCAATGTTTTCCCACTATGAAAACAAGAGTTGGCAGTTACTACCTGCATAAAACTCAATCAGAACAATGTTCAGTAACTCACCATTTGCTGTTTTCTGATTTTGACTGGAACATATGGAACGTAGTCGTCATCCTCCGATCCTTCTGAGCCAGTCCTTTCATCCTCGTCATGGGATCTCTGTGAAAATATATATACATATGCTAATTTACATATTATCAGCTACACAGCTGCCTTAGTGTGTTTCTGTTATTCTCTAAGAGATATTGGCTCTCCACAGATACAACCAGGACCTTTGAATAAAACTTCTGCCACACAGAACATTATGGAGCACAAAGCTGATTATATAAAAGCAGTCTAATGATGGTAGACTCTTGATAGCATCCAAATAACAACCATGCTCTTATTTCATAAAATGATATTTACTGAACATCAATAGACACTCAAATCATATGCTTGTATACGACTACTATGTTTGCGTGTCCCTGTAAGCAGACGAGCAGCAGCATTCTGAGCCACTTGTAAACGTGACAGTGAAACCTGGTCAATAAAAACAAAGTGCATTACTATAATCAAAGCAAATGGTCACTAATCCATATTACACTCTCGTTAAGCCACAGAGATAAAAGTCAGGATGTGAGAACAATTTAACATCTTTTTCTTCCCTACAATAGACCGATTTCACTTCCCATAGGGAGAAGGAAAAATGTGTAGAAGTCTACAACTTTACAGAAGTGGAAATGTGAACATTATTTTTATTTTATTTCACAAAAGGACAGGAGCACGATGGTAATCTTGCATCAACTGCATTATACTGCTATCACAACACTTGCAAACATCTGCACAGCTAGCATGCTAACATGAAGCTAGAAAAGAACCCAGAGTGATGTCTTGATGCATGCTAAGTCATCCAGGAATCCCAAAAAGATGATTCAGATGAACAGAATAAACTTTCTGGCAACTCAGAGTTATGTTAAAGTGGAGTGTCAGCTGATCCCAGCTCAGCAGCCAGAACCTGATTGTCAACAGGTAACAAAGGCAGTGATGAGCAGTCATGCTTTGTAGCATCCATTTCTACATGCATCTACAGTAGAAGTCTCTTTCTTATTGTTGAATCATGAAGACTGAACTTAACTGAAGCGAGGCCTACAGTTCAGCCACACCTAGGAAGGTTCTCCACCAAGCTTTCTCCGTTTCACTATAATGCCTCTCACTGCGGTTGGCTCTAGTAACCCTTTTCAGACTGTTGGACGTCAGTGACTTTCTCTACATCATGCATTTCTTGTTTTCTTGCCCCAAAAGCTCCTTACTAATCATAATTATTAAAGAATGAAATCCAATTTTTAAAATATTTTCAAGTTTCATCCTAATTTTACATCCACAGGGCCACATTTATGCTGTCTCTTACTGTAACCGCTTGATACCACATACGTCAACTTTACGTCTTTATAGTAAATGTTTTAGCACTGCATCATGGCTAATGCTAATAGTAGCGATTTAATAAAAACGATTGTACAGAATTAAGATGAACCGTCTGTTATTCAACCACTTTAATTTGCTTCTATTAAGGTTGCCAAGTGAGCTCGACTCCAACAGATAGCAAAACGACTCGAAGATTAGGTTAAAGCTAGCTAATGTTACCGTTAGCTAACCTTGGTTAGTGTAGCTTCTTTAAAGTATGGCTGTTTAACTTACCTTTTGAGGTCGGTTTTCGGTCTCCATTTTATTTAAGAATAACCCAACGTCACTTTAAATGCCTTTGCTTCGAAGTTTTTCGGGAAAATACGAAAGCATACAATTTAACAAACGTATCTAATCCGCATGTTTACACAGTACGCAGAGGAGAGGAAGCCTTGATACCGGACGGAGGGCTGGAAGGGTCAAAACTTAGCGAGCAATTTCCCAATCGCGAAGCGCTTCAAGTAAATGCAGCAAAAGAGAAATGTAAAAAGCAAACACCACACTTTTTGTCAAAACTGTATTGTTTTTAATCTTTCCGAACGAAAGATTTTTCACAGTATCAAAAGTGATTTTTTTTCTTAAAAAAAAAGAAGAAACAAGCCAACATACACTTGGCTATTACTGGTATAGTATAAATCTACATTCGAAACATTAAGATAATCTTCTCTAATTGAATATAACCTGGAAAGCATCAGAGATATTATATTAAAACAAAATCTCAGCACAGATTCAGGAAAAAAACAAAACATCATTCATTTCAATGAAAGCCATCAGCTAAAACATTGATACTGATGTGAAACTCAAGGCCGGTGTCAAAACCAAAGGTCTCCTTTGTGATATTTGCCATTGTAACATAGATCAAGATTGGGGTCTCACTGGGTTAGCTGAGGTGGAGGGTGCCATCGAGGTCACAGTAAAGGGAAAGTGAGTAATATGGTTGGAAAATGCATCCCAGACACAACCCATGACTAGGGCTCAAGTTGGCAAAAATTATTCATTCAGTATGTACAACAAACAAGGTGTTTTGTTCCAGTGGCAGAATGAACATTTCACACTGGTGTACTGTTACTGCTGGGATTCAGAAGGGTAAAAAAAAGATTTTGAGAAACCGTGTTCAAGGGTGTCCTTTTAAAGATATACACATACAGAGTGTATACTGGATATTACTTATAAGAGATAATTGTTCAAGACTAACATCACAGGAGGACTGACACTGAAGCGACAGACACTGAATTTTGGGACAGTGTTTAGATTTTTCTTTCATGCACGTCATGCATGGGGATGTATCTGCGGGGATACTTAACTGGATTTGTTTTTTGGATGCATTCTGTTGGCCAAATAATACATTTAACAGAAATTTATTTTAAAACATTTTAGTGTTGCTGGTGTACCAACTGCCAAACATTCATTTCATAATAAAACAGGTTGGCAGAAAAATCATGCATTGTCACTTTTTGGTTATTGATTTTCTTTAAAATTACCAGTAAACATTATTCCAATTCAAAACTGTGAGCAACCAGCAGAGGTACTGCGGCTTCTCTGCTAGTAATATAATGTAACTGTCTCCTCTGCTCCAAGAAGAGAAGACTGGTACGAGTGTTTATAAGACACATGGCCTCTAGTGTCTATTTCGACTGGTGGAGTGGATTGGAAAATAAAAATGTAGGACGTAATGGATGAGCACCAAATTCAATCAAGTGGAATTCAGACGTTTAACGACGTTAAAATGTCTCAGATTTATGATCAAAACATTTATTTAATGTACGGTAACTGATTACATACTACATACTTAAGCACATGGATGCAGTTGATTCAACAGACTTTTTTCCCACTTTTGCATCTCTTACTTAGTGAACATTGCAAATAGTAGCAGAGGGTAGAGTTGGCTTTGAGTATGATCCCTGGCTTTGCTAGCCACACGTTTCAGTCTTCTGAATGGAGAGTATGATTTTGAACCAGGGTCCCTTGGCTTAGTATGGAAGAGAAGAAAACTGGGAATGAGAGATGGCCTTGGGCCAAATAGCGCTCTACCGAAAGAGTTTGTGGTGGGAAGTTTTTTTTCTGGCACTCGTTCAAGTTATTGAGCTGCATTGGAAGAAACCTTTTTGAGGCTAAAGTTGGACCAATTCACTGCGACCTTCTGGCGAGTTTGCTTTGCAGAATCCAGGCAAAACCTACAGGGAACAAAAGACAAACAAGAGAGGGGAAAAGGTCAAGTAAATATAACAGCTGAGCTCAAATATATAAAAAAAAACCCTCCACGTATCTGGACATTTATTGTGATGAGCTTACCGTTTGAAATATTCCACTTCCCGATCGATCTCATCCATTTCTGTTGCATCCACATCTTTAGGGAGAAATACATCATCTACAGTATAAACATAAAGAATTGAACATCAAGATAATTTAAAAAAAAACAGTAATGATTAAGCATGCAATTACAGTTACTTTTCCATACCAATTGCACTGTTGGATTTTTCACCCTTGTTCTTGCTCTTCTTATTTTTCCCCTTGGACTGTTGCTGTTGTTGTCCATTCGCTGGAATAGCGGGTTGTGTTCTGCTCTCTGAATCCTGCTCACACCGGCCTCCTCGTGTCTCTGGGTCGCTTTTCCCCCTTTGTGCACTCAAGGGGCCACCGTTTGCTCCATTTGTTGCATGTTTGGATGGTCTGCTCTCTTCAGATTTCTTAGGCCCATTTTTCTGGTGGTCTGCGATAAGCTGGGGCTGTTTGTTTCCAGACTTTGAGCCACTAGATGCTGTTTCTTTAGACTCATTGGTTTTCTGTGCCTCGTTACCAGAGCCGGCTTTGGTTGGTTTGTTGGAATTTTGCTCTGACGCAGACTGCTCCTGTCTCTGCTTTTTATTCTTTTTCGACTTTGCACCATTGCTCCCGACAGTTGTGTTCTTAAGATCAGAGGCGTCCTCTTTTGATTTAGCTGTCGCTTGAGCTGGCACCTGTGGTAAATTGTCAGATCCAGTGGAAGTGCATCTTTCTGGTGAGCGAACTCTTATGAGCTTAGAGAGACTAGGGGTACTGTGCAACCGCTGGATGTCCTTTGTTGTTGCACTGACCCCTGATGCAGTGGTGGTGCTGGTGGTGCTATTAGAAGATGAGACAATGTTTGTGTCCTCCCATCCGTTAACCAGGTCCAGGTGGCTTTTAAAGGTTCCCAGCGAAAGAGGCGAGAGGTCAAGGTCTATCTGCTGCAAGTCAGAGGAACCATTCAGATGGGACAGTAAATGGTTTCCCTCCAACGTGGCTGCTTTCTTTGGGAAGTCATTGACATCCAGATTGAGGTCGTACATACTAAACGATGCCCGGATTGAGTCTTTGATGGTGTTTTTAATCTCTTCTAGCCGACTTGTGAGAAAACTATTAACGCGTTCAAGTTCCAGCTGAGGCCAGTCTAGCAATCGACTGGCTTCAGAACCATCAGGGATGGGCTCGTCGACAGGCTCAGATGGATTGGAGTGGGGGTCACTGCCTGCAGCGCCCGTGTTGCCCTGCTGAGCCTTTTCCTACAACAGACATGGTACAGGTAAGAAAGTGAAAACGGTACTCACATAGACACAAGGACTCTGTACTGAACACTTGCATAAAGTTAAAATATATACCCTAAAGGACTTTGTTGATACTGACCAAAATGTATCTAAAGGACTGAGTATTAGAAAATACCCAAGCCTGAAATCAAATATCTGTAATCTGTTATTATATTGTCACTTACAGTTGCAAGAATACTTAATTACTCACAGAGGCTGTCTTATCTCACCCAAGTCACAACAACAGAAAAACACAAAAAGCAGTAGTGTTTATGTCTTCATAGAAGACGCTGAGTAATTCTCAGTTCAGTCTGAAAAAAAGTCAATGGACCTTTGTGCTAATGAGTTATTGAAAAGATAAGACTCAACGGTTCTAATTAAGGAGTGGAGATTGTAAGCATGGGTTGTACAAGTGCTACTAATGGTAAATAAAGGCATACAAAGTCTGGTTATCAACCACAGTGACCTTTTAACAAGACCTTAACCTCCTAGGACCTGGTGTCCACATATGTGGACATCACATTTTGGGTTATTTAGACCAAAATACTCAATTTTGCTCTACAAGGGCCTGATATCCACTTACGAGAACATTATACTGCCACTGTTATATCGAAATTTTAAACGAATATCCTCATACGTGGCTCTCATTTTTCTTAGAAACAAAAATCAGGTTAAAAAAAAATCTGGTAATTCTTTGTTTTTACATTCATCGGGTCCCAATCAGCCCAAATATCAAAGAGAAATTAAAAATGCATGCTGTGGAAGAGTTCAAGTCTTAGGAGGGAAAAGGAAGAATTACAGTAATGTACAATGCTAGAAAAGGCTAAAAACTATATCTAGAGTTTTGCTGGAATTACTCAATCAACAGTAAGGGCAACAAACAGAGGAAAAGCAGACCATTCTTTGACATTTAGGAGAGGTTAAGCAATACAACAAGACAATGAAATATTGCGCATATTTATATAAACCAACGAATGGTTAAAAAAGAAGACAGTTTTTTGGAAAAAATCAGAGTCCTCAAATTAACCCTGCTGAGATGGTGCATGTTCAATTAATATGTCCCAGAAATAATGAAAGTTTGGTAGCAAGTGACAGTCCAAAATCTACCTCATCATTCCCTGCTCCACAAAACAAGTACATTGTGTGGATTTAGTTTAATCAAACTGATTTTGTCTATTGACTGAGAGAAGGATCAGACCACATTTTATGAATATGCAAAGATCCTGGTCATTTCAAAATTTTTAGCTGCAGTGTCTCATCTAAATTTAAAATATTTTCAATAAATCGAACTGTCTTTGATGCTATCTAAGAGGAAATTTTCCATCATTTGCTTCTCCATGAATTTGCACTTACTTCTTTGCAATGTGCTTTTCATCACTTCTTCCTCCCACATATAATTAATGAGGCCCACCTACCCATGAGATTACACAGGATTAGCATGTAACTAATCCAGTGTAAGTGTTTGCAGATTTCTCCTGCTGTTTGCACTGAAATCTCATCTGAAGTCTCTATTATTGGGCTGCTAGTGTCTAGTTAACCTTTCCTATTCAATAAGAGGAAATGTTATTGACATGGATCTAATAGATTCCATGTTAAATATTAAAGTTCGCCAAATAATCTCAGCTTTAGACGTAAATAAACATGACTGAACTATAACTGAAAAACAGAAAACAACACACATTCAATAAAATTACCACACCTTTTTCTTTTGTTTGTGTCGAGCCCTTTTGGCAGCCTTGGCACTGTTGACAGGTTTGGGCTCAGAACTGTTTATAAAGTCTAGCAGCTCGTCCACGTCCCGGTTGTCGATGGCACCAGCCACTGTCAGTTCGGAATCTTGGCGCTGCTCCTCTTTACGCCGTGTCAGTCGTGAGCGAAGCTTCTCTCGGATCTCGGCGTAGTTTCGGCTGGTCGGTGCAGCTGGAGGCTGTGAGCAAATAATATTTCACAATACTGAGATCTTCTCACAGAGTCACATTTGATAAATGAAAGAGCATACCTCTTTGTTAGCAAAACTTTTAAAGTGGTCGATCAAACCGTACCGCATTGTGTCCAAAGAACTCGCAGTAGCAGCAGTCGCAGTATTTCCCGTCTTTCTGATTTGTGGAAGAAGAGGCGCAGGAGCTCCTCTCAGAGCTGCTGTCTTCATCCTCACCCTCCTCCAGCTCAGACGAAGGGTGGCATAACGTCCCATTAGTCACCTTGTGCCCCTTACATGCTTGATCCCTACAAAAAAAGAATGATAAACCCTTAGGATATAATTGTTCTCTGAATAAACACAGCTAAATAAGTGACAAAAAACAAGGCTGATTATTAAAACTCACCTGCATGCCCCAGGTGTTACATGACCTACATTGGAGGTGGCTACTGTTCCCGGATTGTGCCCATTACAGGAGTGGTTACAACCCACGACAGACGTGCCCAGTTTGCTGTGTTGTGCGTTCACAGCGGGAATGTGGGAGTTTTTGCACGGGCTGGGTTTATGGACAGATGTTGGGCTATCTGGGCTCAGAGAATTCATTTTGGCTGCGGGGCCATGGAGGTTTGGTACCAGAGGGGAGAATGGTGCGTGCGCTGCGACGCCAGTGCCACAGGAGGAGGTCACATGGCCGTGCTGCCCAGAGTTCGGCTTTGCAGGTAGGAGAGAGGAATGCTGGGAAGACAGGCCAGTGGGACTGTTGGGGGGTACCGATAAGTCTGTATGTTGATGGTGGTCACTGGGGTGGAAGGCTTCACCTGGACAATAACAAACCATGAATATGAGTCACAGGTCACACAAACAGAATCATCTCTTTCTAAAGTACATCAGTTAATTTTCAGGTCCACTTACCACTAATCTTTTGACTGTAAGCTAAAGTATCCTATTAAAGTTCACTTCAAAGATGAGCTCAGAGCAAAATACAACTACAGGCTTGCAAAGTCTGAAAGAACAGTTACTGTGTTTTCTACAGTAATATATAATTAGGTGTTTCTATTAAAAAAATAAAGAAACAATTAAAATAAAAATATCTTGTTAAACTTAAATCATTCGATTTGGATGCCTATTACACACTCTTAACTTAAATGCTGCACATTTTGATTTGAAACTTGAGTTTTCTTCTTTGCTGGCTTTAATAAAAGCTCCTGAACTCGTTGAAGAATAATTACCTGGTGGCGTTGGTCGACGGCACATGGTCTTGAAGTGCTTGGGAGTGGTCTTACAAAGGTCTGCTGAGGTAGAGAGTGCGTTCCCAGCAGAGGATCCACTGGAATTCTGGGCTGATGGGTGACTGTAGGGACATACTTTGTTCCCTGACGTTTTAGCCGATTTCCCTGGCGCTTCATTAAGTCCTCTTTTCTCGTGACAGGTTGAAACTCCTGTTATACCTGCAGACATTAAAAAAAGACCGTTACAAATAAAGGGGAACAGTGCTTTTAACTTTCACCATGGGAAAAATATGAATGAGTTTTTACCACCTAAGGGCAGTTTGTGTTTTAAAAAATAACTCTCTTTTCTTTGGGGACATGTTTTGACATTAAAAAGGAAAACAGCTATGTAAAACATTTCAGTCCCGAAGCATAAATCCCTTTCTGTTAGCTAAAATAACATCAAGACAGCACTAAATTTTAATAATTTATTTAACATGCTTATTTCTGCTGTGCAAAACTGACTGCACCTCTTACTGGTAATCACACACACTTGCCAGGAGAAGTTACAAATCCGCGTAACATAATGCCTGCTTAAACATTTTTTGCTATATACAGCGAAATATAATTGGGATGCCAATTAGGATGCTGGTAGCGTATTTCACAGCTAAACACCTCTCCTGCAGCTTCATTCTTTCTTAATTAATTTAAGGAAAACATACCAGTCTATTTTAAAAGGAAACAGCTGCCTTCACAAAGGGCATGGATCATTTAACTAGTCTTTCACTTACTCCTCTTTAAATGCCATTTGGTGCCATGAACCATTCAAATATTTAACTAGAAATTCAATCACATTTACGCAGCAGGGAAAGGGTTTTGAAGGGAGCAAAGAAAAGTAAGAAATCAGACAAAAACAAAGTCATCTTAGTTGTTTGTCAGGTCTAAGTAATAAATCACAGCCTAATGATCCATTCCCACTGAATGCATCATTCATCATGTGAAATGGGAACTTTAAAAACAGTTAATGAGACTTCCTGTGAATTGTGCATAACTCGCAGCATTAGAACTTTAAAATCGAGGATTAATCCAGTTCGGAAGCGAGGCTGACTCTCAAAGTTTGTTAATGTCAATATAACTGAATGAACATTAAAGTCTGTGACTTGTGTCACGTGCACAAGTCTCTGCATGTGCATCCTTGGATTTTTATGCATGTTTAAGGAGAAACTTGCTGTTCAGTGCTTTTCACTGTTGCATTACTCTGACGTTACACTTCACCAAGCACTTGCGCTATGGGGAATTGCGGAGTTTCTGTCTGTTATTCTGAAGTCTTGCCCTTACTAAGGAATTTAAAAAAAAATAAAATTAATAAACTGAAATGAATGAAATATTTGTTCCTGCTGCTCATCATACACCCAGTTTACAGTATGAAACTCTTTTATTTATCCTTTTGTTTAAACAATGTAGTTAACACACTTGTACTGTTTGCAAATGAGTATCATTAAACAGTTTCTTACAATTAAGTAAGATTTATCCAATCAAAAATCACCATGCACCTTCCTCTCTTGATTTCTTATATTCAGATTTGGGGATTTTTTTGTGTAAAAATATAAATGCGATATTTCCTAACTAAATATTTTGCATTCTTCTCGGGAACAGAAATGTAAAAACTGTATAAAGTCTGATTAATAACTTGTGTTTCATTCTGTTTATACACTTGAGTTAAAATGCTATACAATGCATATTTCTACTTTGAAATAACAGGCAAGGTGCTTGCAAGTGTGTAAGTGCAAATGAAATGAAGTAAAAATGAGCTATGATGGATGTTTGCTTTCCATTAAAAGCAAAATAAAAAATGTTATGGGAGCCAAGCAGCGTGGTCTACCTGTCATGTTTCGCTGAAGAATCTCAATGTATGCGTGATGATGCATTAACCCATGACGACATGTTCCAGGATTAACTCTTGAGTTTTGGACTGTGAGGTCTAATAATAAATGCTTCTTTCTGACTAATCAATATGATTAACCTGAACTGGAGTTTTGCCAGCATAATTCTTTCACTTTGGATTTGTGACTGACGCTGATATAACATTACTATAATATTACAACCAAAAGATGTAAGTAATTCATTAAAACGAAAACTATATACTTTGCACATAATAGATGAAATCCTTAAGAATGAGCCATTCCTCTGACATGTGGCCTGAATACCTGCACATCTATCGATGAAGTGTGTCTTCCAACTGCTTTTTCTACAAACGTATTTATAACTTTCTATTCATTTACTTTGCTTTAGCTGTTGTTAATCCCACCATCAGTCTTTCCTACTGCTGAGCCATCGAGCTGTATAACCCTGTTTTCATTCCATACATCTTTCCTCTCTCTTGTTGTTACACAAACTAAATAGTACCCATGATTTCCTTCTCAACATTGTATAAATGATGACCTTTACAGGCAACTGTATTTTAAAAATAATTTCACAGTCTTTACATTTTTTAACATTAAAACATTACTGCATGTCCTATAATGCTGACTTTTAATGAGTGTAATCTTTTACATCGTGCATTTAAGTTCTTCTATGATCATTTCGATTAACAGCTGAACAAAGTGACCTAAAACGAACCTCACACACAGTACTGCTAAAACAGCCAAGGAACTAAATCTAACCAAAATTCGGCCCATTTGCCAAAACTGAAGCTTGCAACACAGCCTGAAATTCAGGATGGTGATGTTTTCAGCATTTATTGTCAGTCGCTGCATGCTTTTCTTTTACTCTGTGACGACAGACCTTGTTGTGAGTGTGAAGAAGTGCTGTGGTTGCAGTGTTCCCCTCCGTTGGTGTGGGCAGAGTTCCAGAGACCCGACAGTTTGTGAGCCGACAGGAAAGAACTCGGGTCCCAGTCCACAGTACTTTGCTCTGGGTAACCGTTCCCACAGCTCTGGGACTTACAGGAGGAAGAGTGTGACAACGGTACCTAAATAAATAAACAAACAAAAAGAAAACACCCCAGTATAAATTATGTGGCTGCAAACAGTGTCTTGCAGTTTGGTAGCAGCTGCAACTAACTTGCAGATAAGCAATGAAAATCATTTTACTTACGTGTTTTGCTTTAATACTTAAGAAAAAAACCCCACATATTAAAGAATGCTTTAAGTCACCATAAGCCACTTTTTTGCAACTCTGTCTGCTGTTCTCATTTTGAAACTTTTAACATTTAACCCACATGTCAGCAAAACGTCATGACCACGACACTCATCAGCAGTCCAGCTGAAGTATTGTGATATATTAAGTTAAATAAGTTTAAAAAATGCATTCCATGTAAATTATTTACAAAAATAACTAACAAAGAAAGCTTAATGGCTGCTTCTGTCTTACATATGCAGCAGAGATTACGGAAAAACCAAAGCAGACAATTACTTTCCTTCATTGCAGGCTTGTTTCTGTCACATTAGGAAAAAAACACCAGAAGAATTGTTGACCTTGGTGGACCTTATGCTCTCAAAGTGCCTTTCTGATCACAGTTATGGTTAGAGATTCATATAAACTCATCCTAGACATGAATTACATGGTAATTCTGGGGGGTTTTAATGACTTATTTGAACTGTTCTTTTGCCAGGATGTAATTGGGTGCATAAACAATAACTTCGTGCACAGCTTTAATTTATTTTGAAATTTTCTCTAATCCACACATGGTCAAATTATACATACACTCTGATGCTGAAGCTTCTACAATGTGTTTTAGCTTGACAAGGCCATGGCTTATTAACTTCTCGTTAGTAATCACTAATCACAGTTGACTACAACTTTACCTTTGTCAGAATAAGAAGGATTTGTTTAACAAATCTCAGAACAATGAGAAAGTCCAAAGAACTCAATGAAAATCTAAAGCAGACAATTTTAGATTTACACCTCATGCCCATGATGAGTGTATGTAAAATTCTAATCACAATTGTATATCTAGCAGATATGAACAAATTTTTTTAAATATGAATGAACATTTACAAGAAAACTGGGGGGGAGGAGCGCCCTTAGTATCTGTCTCCTGAACTGCAGAGTGCAAAGCTGGGTTTCCAGCAGAGAAGTTGTTAGACCTACTGCTGCTGCAGGGTTAACGGAGCATAATCCACCTGCAAAAGCGCATATTGGTTGGCAAAGCTGGAACAGCTGTGTGGTGTAGATGCGTGCTTCACACTGCTGCAGGTGCAAGAAAGGATAAAAGGGACAGGTTTAGCCTACATAATGAGGGAATATAAGTGGGTAGATATCAGCTAAATAGTCTCAAGCCATAAAAATTTCTTGTTTTGTTTTTTTACTTGTTAAAGGTTGTTTAGTTCTACCTGGAGTTTCAGACTGTTTTATATGTGTACAAAACTGCTAACAGTAACAGCAGGCAAGTTAGGTTAGGTCTGTTTTGTTTTGGAACAGATCAACAGTAAGGATGCCATAGAGGTGACAAACAAACTCAAGTCAGAAAGATTGATTTAACACTTGGTGTCCCATTTGGGAATACTTGGGATTTTGGTCTGTAGAAGACCAAGACTGTGGAACCTTAACTGTCCTGACTGATTAACAAATAATCCAGAGATAAAAGCTTCACGCCATAGTTTCCTAATGGTTTTATTATCTTCACAACTCATTCTGAGGAAAAGATCCTTGTTGTTCCATGTAACTGAAAGCAGAGCTCTCTCAGAACCTCAAAGGTTCATTCAGTAAAAATTAATCTAATAATTATATTTGCTTATTTTGTCAGTTGTAGGTATTTCGATCTTTAGTAACAGGTTTATTTGTGGTATTGGTTTGCCCTCTTGTGGGCATGATGTAATATTTAAATAGTTCCAACCTGTGTGGCTCTTTTGGACAAATAAGTGACCTCTGGCACCTTTTGACAGCCCTAACAGCAAAGGTGAGATTTAGAAAGATTTATTTTGCAGAAACAGTGTTACAAATGATGACTAATAATGAGGTAACCTCAGTAGGATAAAGAAACATAGTTTAACTAAACATTAGTAAACAGAGGCTTTGAAAAGTACTCAGACATGTGACCCAGATCAGTCCTGTTTTATTTACCGGTGTTGGCTGCTCCTGTGTGCTCCGCTTCTCCTCCTCTTCTACACTCCTGCAGCAGCTCTGACAGATCCACAGAGGCACCTCTCCCAGCAGGGACTGAGATAGTGAGGGCACAGCATCAGCGAGCTTACGCCCTGGCGCCTCCCGCAATAAAGCTTGGGAGAGCGCAGGCACGGCGTTGGCCAGCTTCGTTCCATGGCCCCCGGGAAGCCCGTTCACAGAACTCGCTCCCCAGTCCTTAAATTCACGATGGCACAGGAGACAGCAGGTGTGCATAGGCTAGGCAGAAAAAGAGAGAAGAAAGCGTTCCATATATAAGATGTGTTGACTGATTGATGCATATAATTGCAATAGATATCACAGACTAAAACATATATTAATTAAGCTCATAATACTGTGCACGCAATAAATACCAAAGTGCCAAAAAGCAATGATAAAGATCAAATTATTTCCTCGCTGGACCTTTTGCAAGCATTGTGTGACAGAACCATCATAAGAAAAAACAAAACAAACAAAAAGCAAAAAGTAGCACCACAAAAACAAATAAAAATAACAAATAAATATAATTTAACCATCATGTTAACTTTAACACATAGTAAAATTATGTAGTAGATTTACTCTCTGCAATGCTCCGTGCTTAATCAATCAAGGTTTGTGCCCTAGATCAAAGCCTGAAAAGCAAACTGATTATGCTTGTAATTCATGGTTTAGGGGGAAACGATTCAAAACACATTCACAGTCAGCTCAAAATTAAACTGCATCCTTAACGATCAATGTCAAGAAACTTTGGTGTTTTGGTGATTTTTCTAGATAAATGTTTAAATGTTCAATGAGGGTGGATTACCTATCTTTAACCCTTGTGTATAACATTCACAACCATTCTCACACCGTTACAGTAGGGGGATATTTCATTCAATACTCTTGCACCCACAGTCCCTAGACTTTGATTTAGATGAGGGAAAAGTTCTCCTTAACAGGAAAAAGCAGGTGAGAAAAAACTAAAGATCAATTGGAATTATATGTCTTTTGCAAAAGGGACAAACTTCTAGAATACCAGATTACAAACATATTAGAAATATAAGCCAGAGCTCATTAAGCAACTTTCAAGAAACATCAAAACATGTGCATATGACTGTAGAAGTGCTGTGTTGCCAGTTTGAAGGTACGGTTGGCTATATCCTATATAGTGTGGTACCTCAATAAATCATGAATAGAGCTTCTCCATAACAGTTTACATAAAAATGAACATTCACTGTTATGATAGGACTTAGTTCAATTATTTTTGGTACAGTACTAAAAAGCTCTATGGAAAAAAGCTGATCGAGTTCCGTGTAGGGGCTTAAGTTTGCGTTATAAAAACGTAATTAACAGGTCCCAGCAGCAGCGGACAGGTCGCAGGTTATAAAGCTCAGGCCAGGTGTAATATCAGCTGGTTGTTAATAAGACAGTTTTCCAGCCTGCAGGTGGATAAATTTTATTTATTTATTTTAAGCGGTTACCCTCAACATCACAGACACTTCTGATTCAGCTAAGCATCATTAGCTCACAAGTTAACTGCTTATACTGAAACTTTTTGACATTAGCTCCTGTTACAGATTGATGCTTGATTCTGGTACGACAAAAAAACTAATACGAACTAGTCTGACAGCTCCCCTAATTGATAACCCATTATGTTTCAAGTTTTTAAGCTAATTAACTGGCTGATTAGCTAGTAGCTGGTTAGCCTCTGCTGGCTGAGTAGGTCCTGTGGAGGGTATCAAGTGCAGGCAGCAAGCACGTTTGCAGCACGCTAGCTGAAGATGATAGCTTGGCTAACGTTAGCTGGGCGGATGAAGTCTTGTAAGCGATGGAAATGGGACGACCCTGCCCGAGGTACAATGTCACCTGTCCGGTATAAGGGACTGGCTGCAATGGTGATCACAGTGCCTAAAAATCCGTCTGGTGGGAACTATTCTACTCGGTAAGTTGAGCTTAATATTTATTTAATTACAATTCACACGACATAAAGGTATACATACATCGCTGCTAAATTACAACTAAAATAGCTTCCCACCAACAAGCGGATGCATATAATTGCACCTCTCCATGATTGAGCTGATAGAATAGAAGCACAATGGAGGATGCTTGGATTAGCTGAGTAGTGCTAGCTAGGCTAGCTAGCCTATTTTAAAGGCAGCGTTTGGCTCGCAGCTAGCTACCTGGTTCGCCTTGGTAGTGGGAAGCCTATCCAGCCCAGCATCTCCGCCGCCACCGCCAGCTGCATCGCCGGGAGAGACGGGGCTCTTCGGAGCGGTCTGCTGTCCAGGCACAAGCTCCTTCTGGGCGACCCCTTGCTGCTTGCTTTTCTTCCTTGCCATTACGACCTTGTTTATAGTACGCTTTGACCAAGTTTGCACCAGTTTCGGTGATTTTAAGAGCACACTTTCGTTTCTTCTCGGACCTCAAAATGTTCTCTATCTCCTCCAGTCAAGACAACAGTCAATATGGCGGAGGACTCGCACACTCAGGAGTTCAAAGGTTAAACATACTGCTGGCAAAGAGGCTTCACTCCCGCATGGAGTATGCGGCTGCAAGCATATTCTCGCGGTGAAGCCAGGGGCCGCCATATTTAGTTAGGGCAAACGTCTCCTCCCACTTTCCATTGGTATATATAATGTTTATTGAATTTTTATTGTTTATTGTCTTTATTGAGCAAACTGTAATACGTTTGAGTGTTTTCTATCCTTAAACATTTTGTTATCGAAATAAAATGTTTAGACTTGAGCTGTTTTTAGACGCTGAGGGAGACAGTGAAACTGAAATATATGAACTGAAATAAATGTGTAACAGTTGGTTTGGTAACAGGAGCTACCTCACAAACAATCATCTTGTTGTGAAATGTTATTATTGACAATGTCGATAAACAAAATTAGAAAAATAGTGCCGTGTGAAAGACATTTTTTCAATAAACTTTATGGAAGGACAGGGACCAATCAGTGTAAGGTGCTTTCAATGCTTTCGGAAATATTTTGATGGAGGTATAACACAGATATTGTTTGTTATATATAAAGAGTACAATTATAGCATTATTTCTTGGTTTATCATTTGCATAGTATAGGATTTTACATAAATGCTATATTATAACATTAGACGCCTTCGGGGCCTATAGACATATGGCGCATTCTAGGTTGCAAACAACGATTGTACAGATTCCACCAAAACCCAGAATTCCCTGGATTAAATGAGCAAATTTGCGAAAAACGACTTTTAGAAAAACAAACAGACAAAAACACCACTACTTAGCAATGCAAGTTGAACACGAAGGGAAATATGAAAAATAATTTGAACAGAACAAAAAGCGCTGACGCTATCCTGCTGACCATTATTTTTCTGAAGTTCAACTTTGACCCTAATAAAAAGACTTTTCAGAAGAAAAGCATATTGATTTGGCTGAATCGATAGATAGTGTGGGGCATGTGGCGTGATAAGTTTAATGATAATATCCGAGTGGTTAGGGAATTTAGTCAAAATATTACGTAGAACGGTATAACCTGGAATGTTTATACACAATTTAATGAAAATGTCCGAGTTTGCGTGGAGCTCCTGAACGCACCACTGGTTTAGCGTTGTGTGGATTGAGGACGTAGCTCAGACACTGCTTCATCCACTTCGGGCTCCTGACGCTTGTACCACAGTAGCTTGTTTACCTGCTGCCGTTTCATTTGAGCAAAAAAAACCAAAACAATGGAAGGACAAGTGTGCAACATCCAGGTGCTTCTTCGGGCTGCCGAGTTTCTGGAGAGAAGAGAGCGGGGTAAGTGCTTTATGTCAACTGCCTGCCTAGAGAGGGGAGTTGGTTGGTTATTGTTAAAACAACGATAAATCCACAATAAACCGGCGGCAAGTATGCACCTACACATAACGTAGAAACATCATACCGTGCAGCTGTTTAAGATTTAACCGGGATTCTAGGTGCAAGGTTATTTTTGGGCGGTGTTTTGCCATTTGACTCTGACCTACATATCGGTCGCATCTTTGTACTCAAAGGCGCCAATCTGGACCAGTTTGAAAATGAATCCGGGCGCCGCTGAGCGTTCGCTCCGGTGAATGAAAGGGGGGGATGAGGAAAGCCTATAAAGTATAAGTTTCACTCATTGCTTACTAGCTGTAGACGCTATCCCGACTCCTTTTTTACGCGTGAGGTTGTAAGGCTGGTTGGATAAAAGCGAACAGATAGTGGATGATGGCGCCAAAAGCAAAACGTCCAGCTGATGACAGCAGTAGACTGCGTTCAGCCTCCTTTTCTCCCACCGCCCCTACAGCACGGATGGTATATCACACTTTAATTACGCCGTAATAAAGGTTGATTTGTCCCACCGGCATTCGCACATGTTAATATGAGGACGCCTTTAACGTCGCAGCCAGTGTGCACTGTGATTTTGCCGGCGATTGTTGTGTAACACAGCTGTGATGTGTCTCCCTGCGCAGAGGCAGAACATGGGTATGCTTCCGTCCTGCCACTCAGTCCAGTTCAGTCCGACAGGAGAAGCAAGCAGAAGAGCAAGAAGATATCTGCTGGTGGCAATAGGTGAATGCATTACATAACAAATAACTGACGACAGGGTGTGGCTCGGTCTGACTTTCAGTTTTATTAAGGCACCCTTTTAACCTTGAATACCTCTCACGCAGTAGCTGCTGAGTAGGAGTGCACTGTTGTGAATGTTTGACCAAACTGTCTGTTTGTTTACTTTGTTTGCAGGTCTGTTCATAATGAGCTGGAGAAAAACAGGTAATGGGCTTTTCTTCGTAATGCTACAGTAAAAGTTCATATGTGTCAGATCAAGAGATTAAAAAAAACCCAAAAAGAGGGAAGTGTGGATTTGCAGCTTCACTTCTTTCTCATTGTGCTTTGCAGACGGGCACAGCTGAGGCACTGCCTGGAGCAGCTGAAGAAGCAGGTTCCACTGTCATCGGACTCGATGAGGAACACCACTCTGAACCTGCTGAGACGAGCTCAGCTTCACATAAAGGTGCGAGATGTCTAAATTTGCATTGAATCTGACTGGAGTTTGGTTTACTTGTCATTCCAGCCATGTTTAAAATGTGGTGCTTTTCTCAGGGCCGCAATACGTGTTAAAGGGAGACCGCACAAGGCAAAACAGAGAACAATGCTGAATCATAAAGTGGGGTAGCACTGTGGTGTGGTGGTTAGCACTGCTGCCTCACAGCAAGAATATCCTGTGTTTAAATCCAGCCTCTCTGTGTGCAGTTTGCCTGTTCTCCCTCTGTCTATGTGCTCTCTGCGGGTAGTTCAACTTACTCCCAAAGTCCAAAGACATGCATGTAATTGGTGTTTCTAAAGTTAAGCATTTAAATTAGTCAAGAACATTAAATATTCTGAATATATATGAATACTGTGTGTATAGAAAGTGGCTTGTTTTGTGCATGTTACAGAGCTTTTAGCAATCTTGATTTTTGCTTTTGCCTGTACTGTTTATTCTTTCTTCATTGCTCTGCTCCTGCACCTTTTTCCCATTCAGAAGCTGCAGGAGCAGGATGAGCGTGCAGAGCAGCTGAAGGATCGTCTGCGCTGGGAGCAGCAAGAGCTGCGGGTTCGGCTGGAGCAGCTGCAGAGGGGCACGGAGAGGATGAGGAACGACAGCCAGGGGTCGACCATGTCCTCCGAGAGGTCGGACTCAGACAGAGGTAAGTCCTTCGGGGGTTTTTTATTTCACGTTCAAATTATTTCAGTCCTACTAGGAGCTGGCTGTCTCCTCAAAGGCAAATTGCAAGTTTAAGTTTAATGTGACGAGCGAAGTTTGCCGTATTTCTGCTGACGGATCGGATCTGTGCTCGGGTTTGTTGCAGAGGACGTGGAGGTTGATGTGGAGAGCATTGTGTTTGTGGACTCTGATGGACTGAGCATTACGCACACCGGCGTGGACCACTGTTACTCCAGCCTGGAAAAGGCCTGGCTATGACGGCGGTACACGAGTGGTAACTGGTTTATTGTCACCGGACGGACAGGAAGAGGAGAAAAACATTCCAAAAACAAAGGACGGGGGAGAATGGAGGAAGATGTTACTGTACAACTGAACTTTTTTTTTTGGCATTCTCTTGTCAGCACACGTCGGACAAAAAGCTAAATGCTAACCTTTTGTTATGAAAGAGAGGTGTCCATTTGCACTGAATAGCAGTAAAATTCACTGGGCCGTGTCGTCACCAAACACATACTCATGTGTGTTCTAGCATCAGTCATTAATGCTATTTTCCCCCAAAGCCATGAGGTGTCAAACTTCGTATCATTCATGCAGCTCTAATAATTCACTTTTTTAAGGGCTTTTAAAATTCAGATAAGGGCTTTTATTCTAAACTTTTAACTTATTCTTTACTACAGAATGTCTGTACTGAATTCTGCCTTAAATCACATCTGATTTAGTATGCTTTTACCTAGCACTAAGCTTATATCTCAGTATGCCACGTTTAGCATGGACTTAAACATTAATCTTGCTATGTCGGGGTTTTTTTTGTGTTTGTGTCCTATTGTATATCTAAGTGCAGTCATATACTTTGCTCCTTTTTATTCTATTGCACATAATTTCCAAATGTTGCACTTGTTTTGTCTCAAAAAGATTTGAAAGCAGCAAACAGAAGCAGGTCATATTTGCACATCGACATCAGGAAAATTCAGTAACATTGCCAAATATGAATTAGTTCACAATTTAAGAACTTAAAACTGTGAGAGGAGCACTTGGGAGCTGCCTAATGGCAGTTTTATTCACTGCTAATGTTTCCTAGAAGTCTTTCCTACCTTCACTTGTGCATTTATCAATTAAATTGTTAATTATACACATAACAAATTCACCAGTCAGGTAGGCAGTTTGTACTTTTAATGATTATGTAGTTAATGCTGTATTACATATTCATTTCTGTGTATTCAATAGGGGTCGACCTATATTTTTTAGTTTCAAAGACACCGATAACAGATATTTGAAACTTTTAGATAAACCTAACACTTTGCTGAAATGCCTCTGGGCAAGCTATGGCTACATAAACTATTAATTTGTTTTAGTAAATTGCATCAATGTAAAAAACAAAAAGGTGCATTGTTCGATTTTTCAGTGTAATTGGGAAAAATCGCCGTGCTTGTAGTCATAGAAACACATAACATCGCAGTGTTTATTGCAACTTCTGCCACTTCAGCATGGAAACACAGCTCTGCAGCAGGTGCCGGGAGCTGCTCCAAGCCTGCAACTGCACTACTGTATAACATTGGTGTTGATGGGCTGTTATTTATGAGCCGTGTTCAAACAGAAGAGGTGACTGCATCAGAGCCGGCGCGGCTCATTTACAGTTTATCTTCAAAGGCCTTGAAACTCTGAACACTGTTCGACCCCTAGTATTTAATAACTTAAGGTGCTTTCTACCCCCTCAATTCACTTTTGTATATGCAAGAGGCCTTATTACTTTATCCGTCTCTCCACCCAGTAATATTATGTAGCATTTTTGTACTGATGTAAGCTTCCTTTTTTTAATGAATAAATATTTTCTGTATTTATTTGCTGTTGTGTTTGTTATTAGTCATTTTAGAGGTAAAAATCCATTCACCCTTAACTCGAGCAGGGCTGGCGCACAGACATACACTTGACAGACAGCAAAGTGATTAGAAAGACAAAGTCAATTTATTGACAAGCTGATAGAGTAAAGACACATTTTTGCATGGGTTGCATCACCAGAGCTTAGCTGAATGTACAGTTCAAGGTAGCTTTTGTGCCTTTTTTTTAAATGCACAATCACAATTCAAGTTTTCAGAGGTTTCTTCTTGAGCAATGACACCAACTGTACCAAACTTTCTTCAGTCCAACTTGAGGCAAGGAGATGATCAGTGTTGTAGAGCGAACTAAACCAGCAACTGTATGCAAGATTATATAAAACTAATCATAAACGAGAATGCCTTAATCACAAATTCGGAGTGACCTTATCTACTGGAGCTGTAAAGACAATGTGACTTACTTTAGACGAGGCATACTCAAAGGAACGGAGTTTAAAAAACAAACAAACAAAAAACAAGACAATGGGCACGACTGGAGCAAAGGTCAAACAAAAACTTCACAATCATTTTATGGCAGTCCCAGCAATAACCAACCATTCCTGTCTAAGACCTGCGTCTCTGGTTAATACTGAGGTGATGTAGCGTAGATACGCTCGGCAATATATTTATAGTGCGGCATGTAGAGGGAGGCAGGAACAGGCTGTTTAACCCAGCTCGGGTCTTTTATGGTCCACCCACCATTTCAGCTGGATGCGCCCTCACAGAGGTGTCTAACCATGACTGGGATCGGTGAGTTCTGCTGCAGAATGACTTTATTTGTGTAGCTTGTCACACGTATTGCTTCTTCTGGGCATGTGAGGCGAGGTCTTTGGCTTTCTCTTTAGCAGCCAGCGCCGTCTCTCTCGCCCTCTCTGTAGCCGTCTCCGCTAAAGTTCTCGATGGAGTTTCACCTACACGGGGACAAAATGCAGCTCTTCATTGGATTCATCCAGGTTTTCGTGCCCAAGCAGCTAACACTTCCAATTATTACTATAATCAGTTTTCCAGATTCATGAAAAAGCAACAGTCACCTTATTTTAGAAGAATATGCAGTTCCATGCACAAATTACTGATGTTATTATATTATGCTGCTCAGAAAAAAATGAATAAATAAAAAGGGAGACACTTGATCACCACAGTTTAACACAGAGTCTGTTAAACTTAAGCGATATCCATCTGTCTTATTAGGAAGCATCAACCACTGACTCCATTTAACCTGCTTTGGGATAAATAAAAGCGACAACAGGTAAAGTGGGAGGCAAAGAGAAGGCAACCATCAAAAAGAGAATACTTCTGCAAGGCGATGACCACAGACCATTGTTCTCACCTTTTCCCCAGCTGATTTTTCTCTAACTACGTTTTCTTTGTGTCACTAGTCAGTACTGATACAATAGCTGCAATCCATTCAGCATATACAGGTAGTTCAGTTCCTCCAGGATGACACATCCATACATGCCATTGCAAGAAGGGTTGCGGTGTCTCCCAGGGGCATCCACCCCAGTAGCAGCACCACTATGTGACTCTCTGTTTGAAGAAGAACATGCGGAAGGCTGCCAGAGCCCTAAAGAATGAACTCCAGAGGGCTACACATGTTAACCTCGATGCTTCCATCAGAAACAGACTCCATGAAAATGGCATAAAGTCCCAGTGTCTTTAAGTGGGACCTGTGCCAGCAGAACAATGCTATACAGCCTCCGATAGTGCCAGTTCTCTTCAAAGGATGCAAACTGACACGGAGCCCATGTGACAAGCATAAAGGTGTCTGGAGATGCTGGGAAGCACTATGTCGCCTGCCGCTCACAATTCTAGTGTTCTCCAGGAAATGCCACTCCAGCAGCACAGTATTGGTGTGTGAGCACAAATCCTGCTAAAGGACGTTGGGCTTCAATCCTCGTGTGTTACACTGAGGCGATCAAGTGTTCCCTTAATTATTTTGAGCAGTTTGAACCCATTTGGAAAACCCATATTAACATCAGCCACAAACTTAAATAGGAATAAAATGGGAATAAGAACTAAGGATAATTTACCTTGCATTTTGGCAAGCACATACTCGAAGCCTTTCATGGTTTTTGTCACACCGGTCTTGAATCTTGCGAGCCCAAATTCCTGGAAGGTGAAAAACAAAGTTATAAAAGATATAGGCATGAGGCATAACAACACATGACTCACATCCTCACATATGGGCTGTCAACAACTACTGTAATTCTCTGTCATAAGTCATTTACTACTTCAGGTCCTGGCCGACAGCTTCAGCTGCTCAGCTGTTGCATCTTAACACTGTATTATGTTTCTAAATACAGAACAAATGCAAGGTGGGCGAGTGTTACTCTCGGTCACCCCCGACTACTTTCCCTCAGTTGTTATGTAGCGCAGCACTCTGCTTTACTCCACTGACCTGAATAGCTCTAGAGAGCCCGTAGACATTGGAGGAGACCCAAGCTTCTCTCTTAATCTCGGTCCAGCTGCCATTCTCAGGGTTAATTCTGTAGTGACACCGCTCTTCTACAGACTGTCAGCGAGAAAAAACAAAAGCAAAATGAGCCAAAGGTACCACGTTGTGGTCCAGCAGTCCACGTTGTGCACTGCTGATGAATGCTGCTTAAGGCACACAAACGCCAATGTACCATTAGGCGAGCGTGGCTGATATTCCACGTGAGCGTGGTCATGGTCCTTTTCTGAGGGTCCACGATGGAGTCCTCGATGATGTACGCCGAGCTGGCCATGTGCTTTGGAAGGTAGCGCTCCATCCAGCGAGGGGCACGGCTAGTTTTGGTCAAAAGACGCCTGGAAATGAGGCAGTTGGTTGGGGTAACCTCTCGGAAAATGATATCTTCAGTCAAGACATGGTTACTGTGAAAGGAGGAGGACGGATGGATTAAGATGACGTGAAACCTCTACGCAAGGATTATTTAGGTTTATGATCCTGAAAAATCTCTATTTTTGCTTCAGTTGAATAAGAATTTACAGTTTTTAATCCACACAACAGTTCAAAATCTAAATCTATTACATTTAAACATTCTATGAAACGGTGACAAACACAGAAATACTAAACTAGACACTGTATTTTTAGCTTGACAAGAACTATTAAGCTTTAATTAAATGGACAAACTGATGATCCAATTAAAAGCACAACTAACATTTGCTTTCACACTCATTGTGACTTGATTACGGTGATTTTTTCCCCCATTCTTTATTACCCGAATGGTAGTTCGGTTGAGAAAAATGAAAAAATGGTGAAGAAACTGAGCTATTTAGAAACTGCTTGAACCCCTAAAGTATTATTATTATTTTTTTTATCTCCATTTATTTTTTATGTGAACAATCTTCAGCAGAAAATTGGCAAAATAAAGTCAAAACTTTGCGTGTCCCGAAAATGACTTTCCAGGATCTTCCACTTAAACCATCTCAGTAGGTGAATGCTAAGATGTAATCTAATCATGTTGTTCTTGTAATCTAAAACTAAAAAGAGATGCAGAAAAAAAAAATATTGTTCACTGAAGTAACAACAACAAAAATGTTCTTAATAATAAAAATAAATAGACTTTAGATAAAAACAAAAATGAACCAAGTGGAAAAAATGCTGTGGGAATACACAAACGGTCCTATGAATCAGCAGAACAAGCACGAGGAAGTGTTGGTGAATACGCTTATTGAGTCTGGGAGATATACCTGACTGTAAGTCACATGACTTCTCTGAGCATTGTGTTTGTAAAACATAATGTCTCAAAAGTTGTCTCATAAGAAACTAAAGTGAAACAAAATTCATTAATCATCACAACATGACACCGTCTCATATTTATGCTAAAAAATGTTTAAACTGGAGTGTTTACTGAACATTTGGATGCATAAAATGTGTTTTTAATTTGATTATTTTTTTCTATATCTCTATATCGGTTTGTTTATCTTAAACAAAAACATATGAAGGGGAAGTTTTAAAAAAAAAAAAAAAAAATCACACTGATGATGTCGTAGTCTCAAAACACTTGGCGTTTAAGCGTAAAGATTAGGAAAACTATGATAATGCAGACTGTATTCCATCCCTGTGTCTTTGTCTCCTTTTTTCCCTTTTCTCTCCCTTCCCCCAACTAGCATGGCAGAGGAGTCTGGACCTGTTAGTCTCTTCCTGTTAAAATGGAGTTCTTCCACCCCACAGTCATCTAGTGCTTACAGAAAGAGGCAATCAGCTGGGTTTGGGACGTTGACTCTAAAATTGTAGGCTCTTCACATTGCAAGGTGACTTTTTGTTGCCTTATTGGGTGCAGTTTCCAGTCCATTAAAAAAAATAGAACAGGTTATAAGAAAGATGTTTGATACGAATGCGTATCCACACATAAACCCCTCACTTCACCTGTAAGGGTTGGGATATCGTTGCCAGAAAGCAACACAGACTTGGTCCCAGGTGTTTTTTAGCAGACCTGCACAGCAGAAATATTTCACCATTGTTCCCTTGGTTTACCCTGCAAACACACAGAACAAACAGCGTGATAGTTAGCGTTAGATGTGTTCAGACAATTTTCAGATGCCACATCAGGACGAAGCTGTAAATAGCGGTGTCAATGTGATAAAACAACTCAGCGATGACAACCCTTATATATACATGTTCCAAAATAAATCCAAGCCATTGGTGTTTTCAGCTAAACGCTACAACCACAGGTGTCAAGTTTAATAAACACCTGAAGGTAAACACTAGAGCTTTACCTTTAACACCTTTTTACCTCACAGCTCCAGCTGTGTCCAACCGTGTCTCGTCTCGTGACTGACAACAAACAATGTAAGCCTCATTTAGACCGCAGACTGTGACATATTTCAACAATGAGAGGCCTAACGTGAGACAAAACACTGCTATCCTGTTTTATGACGTCCGCACTCTTTAGCTTCCCCTTTAGCATAGCCTAGCATGAGGCAAGCCACATGAATGAATGGCACAGCGTACCCCAGAAAATTCTACTACCGACATTCAATAAGCACATTTTTTAGGATCAGCTCAGATGAAAAGGCGATTACCTGCACGGCGATACCATTTACAAAATGAGAATTTGCATTTTACGCTCCCATCGGGAAGAATTTCACCGCGGATAAAGTCCGAAAATCATGTCAAACGTAACTGGAGCAAAAAAGGAAGGTCAAGCGAGACGCTATATCCGGGTAGGTGGGGCGTGTGCAACGCCTGCTTGGGACACTAGAGGGCAGCAGGTGACCGCGCAAGACACTACAGAAGAGTCGCAAAACTTTCTGTCTGAACTTAATAATGACGTGTGAGGGGGAATTTTAATGTAACCCTGTCAGCTCTCAACAACTGGAACTGGCATCTTTAGGACTCCCTGAACAAATATGCATCCCAGAATCCCAAATAATGTGTTCCTGTTTAAAAAAGAATAGTGTCCACACGTCCACTGTAATGGTGTGTGATGCAATGGATACAAGCTGAGTGCTGTTCTGCTGGTTGTACTGATAGCACTCACAGCTCTCATAATAATTTAGAGGACTAAAAAGGGATATAGGTCAAACAAGGGAATAAAACAGCAATGTGGGTGTCAGGAGCCAGTAATGCGAGAGCAATAGGCATTTTCTCTGCTGTATAATGAATCACAATGTGTAGGCCACATACAAATGCTTCACTGGATTCACTTGACCCACTTTTTTTTCTTTTTCAAAATAAACAAAAAAAAATGTGAAAGACTCATAAATGTGTGACTTGTACTAAAAAAAGATCTCCTATCCACCTCTTTTAATTTTCACATGGATATTTCATCAATCAGGCTTACCATACATGTGGGGAGTCCCTGCATGCTGCCAGTGTTCAGTACATTTTCAAACTATGTCACAGAAGAATATGACAGCCATTTACTTGACTTACTTATATTTATCCAAGCCTGGATCTCTTTATTTGACAAGGACATGCACAAAACATAGTTTCTCCCCATAGTCAGATCAGGTCCAGGATTTTCATCTGTAATAGGGGCTCATTATATCTACCAAGAGGTGCTGCGGTTGATTAATGTTCCTGTGTTCATTAAACAGTCAACAAAGGGCACTTTATCAGCACTGCAATAAATGTAGAATCACGCATTCTGACTTCTTCCAAAAGCGTTTCTTTTTTCTAAGAAATCTGCGAAGCAGCTGGCTGCATTTTGTGCTAAAGACATCAATAATACGCTGCTCTCGCTCTTGCTCCACAGAGTCCCATTCCTCTGGAAACAGGGTCCTGCTGCTTCATCCAATCAGGAACAGCTGGTTGCCAGGTGAGGACAATTAACTTCCTGTTTGGACAGTAATGTATCGATCGCCTCCTCTGGATTCCTTGAACTAGGGTTGAATGTTACGCTGCCAGAACACTTATAATTAATCCAGAATGTAGCAGTTGGATTAATTAGCTGAAAACCATCCAGATAATTTTTGAGCAGACATCAAGTAGAAAAAACAAAACAGGTGTGAAAAATGAAACTCTCACTGTCACAGTAATAACAGTCTTCCCTTAAGACTGTGTCATAAATTTGGACATGACAAACGAAAGAGAGCTCCTCATTTTACACGAGAACACATTATACACTGTACCTAGTTAAATAACACCTAAGTAAACACCTTAAACACATTTCTTAATAGGTTTGACGACTGTTGTTTTTACTAGTGCTGTTAGCAAAGGAAAAAAAACTTCACATGAAGCAATATGCATGCAAAGCTTTGGGTCTTCTCCAGTGACACAGATACTCAAGATCAAACCATCAAAGTCAAAAAAAGGCTACTTTTTGAAAGACAAACGCCAACGGAGCAGAGGGGCGCGCATACGTTCATATACTACAGATGCCTTGAAACATGCAAATCAAGTCACACAGCAGTGGGAGGGTGTCCGCCGTTACGGCCGTTCAGAGTCATCCTCCTCAAGGAGCGAGTCCTGAATGAGCCTTCCAGGTGGAAAGTATCCGGCTTGTCTTCGCACCGGAACACCATGAGGAAGCCATTCCTGTAGTTTTTATTCATCCATCCGTACAGGAGAGGGTTGGTAAAAGTTGAACACATAGCCACAATGTGGAACACGGTGTATATTAGTTTATACTCCTCGAGCCTGAGCACCAGGTCCAGGTCGATGGCCAGCTGAAAGGCATGGAAGGGCAGCCAGCAGATGGCAAACACCACCACCACAAGCGCCAGCATCTTTGTGGTCTTTTTGCGGCGGTTGATGCTGTCATTGCGGCTTGATGGGCTGATGTGATTTCTCAGTTTGACCCAGATGCAGATGTAGGCGTAACTGATGATGGCTAGAGGAATGATATACTGCAGGAGGAGCATTGAGAGGCTGAAGATGAGCCCATCCCTGCCGGTCACTTGGGGCCACTTCTCAGTGCAGACGGGAAAGCGCTGGTTGATCGACGGGATCTCTTCGTAGCGGAACTCTCTGAAGATGGCGAGGGGTGCTGCCAGGACAGCAGACACAGTCCAGGTGAATGCCATGATGAGGAAACTCGAGTGCCACGTGAGCCGCATTCCGAGGTGGAACACGATGCAGCGATAGCGCTCCAGAGCTATGACAGTCATGGTGAGGATGGATACGTGCACACTCAGAGCCTGGGCAAAGGGCACCATGTGGCACAACACAGCCCCAAATGTCCACTCTTCTAGAAGAGTGTAAACCAGCGTGAAGGGCAAACAGAAGGTGTTCACGAGAAGGTCTGCCAGGGCCAGGTTAGCTATGAAGAAGTTGGTGACTGTTCGCATGTTTCTGTAGCGAACTATCATGTAGATGACGAGAGCGTTGCCCAGCAGCCCCAGCAGGATGATAAGCGAGTAAGCTGTGATCAGGCTGATCTGGACTCCAAGGTGCTTGATGATGTCAGTGTGGTATCCAGGCTGGTGCAAGCCCATGCTGTCATTAAGCAGAAACAAGGGATCGGTTTCTCTAGCCTCCTCTTCTCCCGTGCTGTTGGATATGTCTGGTGGGCTCATTTTGGAAGACGCAAGATCAAGGCTTACTTTACACCTGAGCAGAGAAAACAGAAAATAACTGTTTAAGAGAATATCCCATCAGAGGTCTCAGATTTCTCATCACGCCTGATCAATATTTCTTGAACTCTTACCTCCAGGATGTACATCAATTAAGCCCTCACAGACTTCTCATGCCAGATACATGCACACTGGCGTTTACACACCACTCTGTATTTAAATATTAGTTATTATTCATCTCTGGCTCTCTTCCAGAGCATGTTTTTTGTCCTGTCTTTCTCCCCTCACCACAAAGCGGTCACGGCTCCCTGAGTCTGGTGCTGCTGAGATATTGTCCTCTTATAAGGGAGTTTTTCCTTCCCACTGTCAAAAAGTGCTTTCTCAGAGGGGGTTGTCTGGTTGCTGGGGGTTTTTCTGTATTATTGTAGACTCTTTACCTTACAATGCTAAGAATTTTCTAAATAAAATAAGTCAAATTGAATTGGATACTGGCAGTATAACTATGGGAACCTGAACATTAGAGCTCTTTGATCAAGTGTCGAGGTGTGTTACTCTTCTATGTCCATTTGTTTTGTGTCTTTTATACGCTGTAATACCTTCTGTCACTCACAGAAGTGAACTGCAGACATTCCTGTCAGTGTATTAGGACAGACAAGTGGCATTATTAGTGATGTATTGTACTTCAAACCATGTCTTTTATTTTCAGGGTGTTTTCCATACTCTGCACTGCAAGAGAGCTCAAATCCAACTTTCTTAAAAAAACATGGCTCCACAGTTATTTCTTTGTTCCCTTTACATCACCTGCAAATGCCACTCTGATATTAAAGAGATGTAGTGTTTAACCAAAAGATAATGAAACGCTGCAATTTAGTAGATATGAGATGCCTCTAATTCGTACGGCCTCATTATTAGAACACTTGTCCACGACTGTGTTGAGGAGGTAGATGTTCTGAAAAAGTAAGAAAATTAAACATGTATTTTAATGAATAGATCGACAGTTACAATCAACTGAAGAACAGCTTGCTTTGTAGCAGCTTCTCGAAAGCCCTATGCAAAAATAGAACCAGATATCACAAGCTATTTACTGTGGAATATCTTTGTCTGGGCTGTGCAAAAAAACATTTTTTTTCTAAGAGACATGAAAACCTGTACTATTAGAAAGAATAAAGAAAACATAATGGAGGAAGCAGTGAGATCAAGAGTGAGCCAGTTCAAAGCTGCATCATTAGAGTTGCAGGCAGGTTGCATGCATAGTCTGAATCTTATAAAGGGAACATTGTGTTTTTGTGCTTAACATTAAATAAGTAAAAATATTCTGTAGTTCATCATCTAGTCATTTATGGCAGTTTCCCTGTGTACAGCCAAGAGCCGCTGCTGAGTGCAGACAGTGCATGTTGTATTGACATGTATAACTACAGCTGCAGCTTGGCTCTTAAATGATAAAAGCCAAGTCTCATCCTTATTAGGCAAATGCATGTAAATTGCATTATGTTGTGTTAACCACAGTAAGATGCTTTGAGGAAATCCATTTCCTAGGGATTCTTAATCATAAAACCTGGACCTGATTAAGCTTTGCAATTTTTATTGATTTTTATTTGATTTAATTTTTTGTGGCCAACACTTAATGCTTAAAGTTTTCTGAGACAAACCAGGTCACCCTTTAGTGAGAGGTCATCTCTTTGGTGACAGACACTCCTTGATTTCTCGGGGGATTCAGCCTATTTCCTGAGAACCACTAGAAAGACTATCTTTCACTGACATCATCGCTTTTTCCACGATTTTACTAAAACAGTAAAACAGTGAAGCCAATGGCATTTGGAAGCATTGTGTTCTCGCCCATAATGTTACGGTTAAACTAAAGGTATTGCATTGCAGATGTGTCGTGTCTCCAAGCTCCTGTACAATTCCCTGATATTTGAAACCATTCATACGTGTCGGTTCCTTGAAATATCAGCGGTGAAGAGAAAACAGAGACTCAAGGACATCGGACAAAAGAATCTATAGTTGACTGATTTGTAAGATGCCTCGAAATCCATATGTAGGGATCACCGAAGATGTGATCATGGTGCTACAACAGGTGTTGCAGTGCCAGTAACCCGAGGAACATGAAAACCTTGCCTTAACCTGCCTGGTACACACCGCTGCACCAGGCAGGTTAAGCCATGCACTTTATAAACCATTATTTACCCTTTTTTGTTCAATGATAGGAACATTGTGCCACTACACCTGCTCGATCAAACATCCTCAGCACAACAGGATTCAATTCAAGCTAACTCTACATATTACTACCAAATAATAACGAGGCGATTTATTTCTAATTGAGTGTGCATCGGTGCGTAATTTGTGCCAAATTGTTCAACTTACTCAGCAGTGCGCATTCAAACATCTCCAACTGAGCTCTGAGAGATTAGTTAACCGACTTGACAGGTGCAAAACGTCTCTCTCCAACGCAAAGAGTCTCAGGTACGCAGTCTGGACTCTTTTCATCCAGCACGTTTTCTTTTATCCAAATTACGCACATTTCATAGTTCCATCAGCTACAGGTTACGCTGTCACAAAAGAGCAGAGAAATCATGTCTTGCACCTCAAAGGGGGAGTCCATGTATGTCCCACAACTATAGCTTCGCAATATCCATTTTAAGTCTATCCACACATTAATCGACTCACCTGTCCCCCTATATCTCCTTTGTGCAAACGTGTCTTCACCGGAGAGTGTCATGAAACAAGTGGGAAAAAAATCTCGAAGCTCCTCCCAGCGTGCAGCGCCTGGTGCGCATCTTGTGGCTCGACTGTTTTGTGTGTTCCTGTCAGGTTTACAGGGTTCAGTCTAAGCCTCCACATCTGTGCCAGCCTGCCAGAGACAGAGGCTGGAGATCTGCGCAGGGTTTGCGCTTTGCAAATCACACTTTTTTTTTGTAATGTTCAGCATTTATTTTATTTACTTTCACCAGGCAAAGAAATCAAATAAAAAAACCATAAAGCATCGTTTAAAGTGCCAAAGCACACTCAGGCTACGTCACTGAGTTTTCCAAATTCATCTCCATTTATTATTTCATTTATTTCCTGCCAAGTATTCCGTTTTTCCCCTCCTCGACGCTTTGCCCTTGTTCATGTGTACAATATTTGATGAACTTTGGAACAAAACATGGCTTTAAAGCAGATAATTTAAATGGCTGTATATTTGATTCTCGGGATCACTGTCTCAACTGATCTAATTTCTTTAATGAAAAACATTTAAAGTGCAGCTTAACGCAATTTTCGTGTTGCTTTGCAGAGAGCCATTGTTAAGCTAACTATCATATTGAGTTGATTAGCCCAGAAAACAATACAAGACAACAACGAGCCTCTCGTGGGCTTTTTTCCCCTGTGAGCTCCCACGATACCTAAAATAGATTAAAGTTCATGCTGATGGCACAGAAAGTCACTAAACTGTAGTCCCTTTGACCCGGTGGGGTGTCGTGGGAGATGTCAGTCAATATTTTAGTATTCAGAGTGTGTCATTTACCTGGATTATTTTCTATTGGGAGGGGCGCGGGGGGGATGATGACTTTATTGTGCCTGGAGCAATTCCCTCTGTAACAAGACGACAGTAAATAATCATCTGGGACAAAAATTACTTTTTGTTTTGATTTGGGCAGTTTTTGAGGAACTTCAAAAGCAATTGAGATGTCTATCTCAATTGCAGGAGTTAAATTATGGAACAGTCTAACAGAAGAAATAAAAGACAGTAAAAACATAAAACAGTTTAAAGTAAAATATAAAAACCTGATTTTAAATAAGTATAACAATGAAGAAAACGGGGTTAACCCAGGACGGTAATGTTGCTGGTAATGGTGTTGTGGTTCTTTTTTGGGTTTTTTTTGTTTTGTTTTGTTTTGGTTGTTTGTTTTTCCATAATTTGTGTATCTGCAAATATACACCTTCTGTATTTTTCATATGAAAGAAACTATACTGTGGTGGGGCTTGCTAATTTCTTGTTTTTGATTTATGTATGTTTTGTTTTGTTTTGCTTTACTTTTGTTTCATATGTTGTTTGTTTAATTTGAGACTAAAAAATTTTTTTTTAAATGAATGAGAGGGGGTAGGGACAAATAAGTAAATACTTCTACCTACTCCTTTTCAAACAAATAATGGAATAATATATTGTAATGATTGTGAAGGCTCATGTTTGAAATGTTTGAAATAAAAATGAACTGAACTGAACTGAACTGAAAAGTGAAACGCAAAAAGCAACAAAGATCATAAGGTCCCTTGAAATAAATGGTATTAAAAGACTTTAAAAATGTCCTGAAATTTTTTTTTTTTTTACTGTACTTTCAACCTACATGATTGTTTGAAAGGAATTCACCTGATCAGAATCTTAATAGGATCCTTGAACCTCTTTGGTTTTATTTTGTGGCAGAATAATTTGATGCACCGATTATCTCAGCACCGGAGATTATACTTGATTGGCTCTTTCTCTTTCTCACTTCCACTTCTTTTGCTTCCAATTAAAAGAGCTATCCGCCAGCCTCCCCATGCCTGGGTCACTCAGCCGGTGTTGAGAGTTTTCTCAGGCTGCTGTGTCATTGATTCACCTGGAAGGGCTCAAATTAATCTTCATAAAAGTGGTTAGTGAGCTATTTGGGACTGAGAATGGTTGAGATTCACTTCTTGTCTCTTGCTCACAAACTGTGGGTGTCCTCGCAACTTGTTTGTCTGTCTGTCTTTCTCTCTAATTAACCCAAGCTAAGAAATCCCTTTTGTGCTTTTTTTCCCCCCTTTTCCTTTTGTTATTTCCTACCGGGGATACACACTTGACAGATGGTAGCCGTACAATGCAGATTAGACCCTTTAGTCATTTGATTTTAGATATTGATTTTAAAGGATTGTTTCCCTTTGAAGCTTGCAGATTGGATTCCTCAGAGAAACATTTCTGTGGGATGTTCCAGTCGTTCCTTCTGGTGAACTTTTCTTTTATAAAGGACTTGGTCACCATGTCCAAGAAGGCAGAAGTGGTCCTGTATCGCCCCTATTAAACTGAAATTTAATAGCCACAATTCCTTGCAAGCACGCCTGGAGCTACCATTAATGACACTGAGGTCGTATCCTTGGTAATGTTTCAGAGAGTTTGGAGGTTTTTAGCAACTTGAGACAGACTGTAGATTTTTGAAATAGTGGATATCAAGCAAATTTCATTATAATTCCACAAACCATCCACTCATATTACACACTGAGTTCAGTTCACTTATCGCAGCAAGTAATGTGTAATCTGTTGTATAACGTCTTTTGTGGCTCCGGAGGAACCTTTCAGAAATCTGAACAAATAACTCTAAATCTAAGGAGCTTGGAAAGAAAAGCGACCGGACTTCTATAACTTTCTTGAAGACGTTTCACCTCTCATCCGAGAAGCTTTTTCAGTTCTAACACCAAGTGATGGAGAGTCCCAGGTGTTTAAGCCCTAGTGGGAGTTGTCTCTTAAGAGGACCCTCTTAAGGCACAACTCCCACTAGGGTGAAACGTGGGCAAAACTGTTATGGGGGCCTGACCTACATGAGACTAGAGTCCAATCCCATTTTATTAGATGTTTCCTTTACAACTATTCATGGAGATTTAATAGTCATTTATAAGGGATTTGTTCCATCAGAATTATATCTGATGGAGAATGAATGGACAGATATATCTGTGCAAATGACCTAGAAATAACACACTTTAATCTATTTTTTAAAGTAAAAGTAAAAAGATGCAACTGTGGCTGTCTTTTAAGAATCAATATTAGACCCAGTATTCTTAGTCTTAGTCCTTCCCTGCTTTTGCAACAGACATTGGAGGAAGTGAAAAAGGTAGATTGAAAATAAATATTGGTTGACTGGCAAAGGTGCTGGAGACATTCCTCTGAGATTTGGTCAATATTGACATGATAGCATCCCAATTGCTGCAGATTTGTCTGGTACACATCCATGACGCGAATCTCTCTTTCCACCCCAACCCAAAGGTGAGCTGTCGGACTGAGATCTGCTGAATGTGGAAGCCATTTGAATACAGAGAGAACCCATTCAAGAAACCACTTTGAGCTAATTTGAGAGTTTCACTGGAAACGGCTTTCAGAAGATGGGTACACTGTGATCATAAAATGATGGATATGGTTATCAACAACACTCAAGCAGGCTGTGGTGTTTAAATCATGATCTGGTACTTAAAGGGCCCAATGTGTGTCAAGAAAATATCACCAACAGTACCCTGAACATTTGATACAAGCAAGGATGGAGCCATGCTTTTATGTTGTTTTCCATATTCTGACCATACTTGTTTAATGTACCAGCAAAATCAAGACTCATCAGAATCTTTCTGATCTTTTATTGCCCATTTCTGGGGCGTCTGTGTGAATTCTAGCCTGAATTACCTGTTAAGTGGTCATTATTAATAGTTAATATTACTTTCCTATCAGCTTTATGCAGTGTGGTTATTCTTCTCCGACCTTTAGTATCGACAAAGCCCAGAAAACTGCAGCTCACTGTATATTTTCAGTTTTTCAGACCATTTTCTGTAAACCCTAGACATGGTTTTGTAGGAAATTCCCAGTCAATCAGCAGATCTGTCTGGCACCAATACCCATTTCTCAATGAAATCCCCTTTCTTCCCCATTCTGATGCTTACTTTGAACTTCAGCAGGTCGCCTTGACCTTGTCTGTATGCCTATAAATGCACTGAATTGCTACCACGTGATTGGCTGATTAGATATTTGTATTAATGAGCAGTTGAACGTGTGTACCTAATAAAATGACCAGTTAGTTTATATCGAAAATTGCTGACAAAACTCGTTGCCATCTGCTGTTCACCGTCAAACACACTGACTAATCAAACTCGGGCTTGTGGCGCGCGCATGCGCAGAATATAAGACTATTTGTTCCCAAACAGTAGCAGCAGCAGGGAGTAGAGAGCAGAGGGGCGAACTTTGACGTATTCGGTTTTGAATTTCTCCGAACAACAGACCACGTAAGTTCACCAAAGTATTCATTATGTGACGATTATAGTCACTTTATTGAAGTTCCGAAATGTCTTTTGTTTCTTATTGTTTTGTAGAGGCTGCTACACGTAGCTAAACGCTAACAGGCTCCAGGCAGTTAAGAGCAAACACGCCACCTGAGTAAACACTGCCTTCACAATACAAATCACAAGCTAGCTCGCAAGCCCCGTGATATAGCACCTGATTTCTACTGCTGAGCACCATCAAGTAGGTGCTTAGTGCTAGTATTAAGCTGTTTGCACTGCTTTGTTATCAGTGATGGACTTCAGACTGTAGCTGCACACTCTGTTGTGTTTGAAGGTGAACTATTTGTTTTTCCTTTCATTTGTTGGCAGCTGACAGAAAAATCGAAGCTATCTCCTTGTAAAGTATTTGCAGAAGTGGATTGGTGATCTTTTCTGTTTGCCTTCAGACTTTTTGCTTTCACTTCCTGTGAAGGGATCTCAAAGAGGACGGCACCCTTCATCATGGCTGCTGCTGCTGCTGCTGCTGTTCAGTCCACCAGAGGCAGTCTGAGAGAGGACCTGACATGTGCCATATGCTGTGATCTGTTCCGAGAGCCTGTCATGTTGGCCTGTATGCACCATTTCTGCAAATCTTGCATATCCAGGTACTGGAGAGGAACGCAGGGGCCTGTCACCTGCCCACAATGCCGCAAGGAGTTCAGCTCCAAGCAGTTTCAAACTAACTACCTTGTGGCAGCCATGGTGGAGAAGGTCCGTGTCACTACCTCGGATGCTTACACCAAGAACCTAGAGGTTTGTATTTCAGTCTCACTTCATGTTTAACTGTCGTGCTGGCGGTTTTCCAGACAGTTTCTTTGGGTCAGCAAGAAATAAAGTCTTCTGCAATGTTATACAAATAACCTTGTGCTCTTAAGTAGACCGATCAATAGCAATTGACCAGCAAGTAACATCTGGGTTCAATACAGATATAATTCATGTTTCAGTCCACGTCCACGTTTGTTTTATTGTTGTTCCGCCCTCAGCCTACCTTATTTGAATTGCTCAGACCAAAGTTCACTCTTCACTCACCCTCATGATACTTTGTATAACAGGTTATGCAACTTACGCACAGCAGAGGCATTAATATACACTGACAGAATAATAAAAACACTTGTAGGGTTTTTTGTTTGTTTTGCTGGTTTTAGCAAAGACAAAAAATCCTTTTCCACTTTTCCTAAGAGAACAGATAAGAAATTGATCTGTCGAGCAAATGTAAGGCTCGAGGCCTCAGCTGGTTACTTTCACTTAACATAAAAAGTACAGGTACTTCTAAGGATTCCCGATTGACAAATGAACTTGTCAACTTGTCTTTTTTTTGCTTTTTTTTTTTTTTGCTTTTGTTTTTTGGAAACCATACAAAACATAAAAAGCTAAAGTAACAAACCACAGACCATGGCAGCATCAGCCATTGGTTTGTAAAGTCACCTGAATTTTAGAATGTATTTATTCTTTATTCTGTTATTTTTTTAGGCCAAAAGACACCACATGTGAACAAACTACTTGATTACTAAATTATCGGCTGTGTGCCTGTGTCGGTTGCGTAGGTCCATTGCGTGCGCATGGATGCGTGCGCATGGATGCGTGCGCATGGATGCGTGCGCATGGATGCGTGCGCATGGATGCGTGCGCATGGATGCGTGCGCATGGATGCGTGCGCATGGAGCGCAGGCCTCCTTGAGCTGTTACACCAGCTAACAGCATAATAACCCATAATATTGGTAAGATAACTGCATTAAAATAAAAAAAAATGGATCATGACCAACAACACAAACATGGTTGAGAACTCCTGCTCAGTGATTCCAATTAGGTAATGGGGCCCACACCCTTTATAATTCTGACTTTACATACCTTAACATGTATTTCAGGCTATAAACATTTAAGCCAGTTTTTTTTCTTAATAATATTAGTTTGAACTTCAGCTTAATCTAAGCTTTATCACTATTATTAGCCAATGTCAGCTATTTGCTGATTGATGACTATCAGCATTTATAACAGCTGATATATCTGATTTTTAAATCACAAAATATCAGTATTTGTCTTAAAAACCTATATTGGGTTGGCTCTAATTAAGATGGCACAGTCATATGTTTGCAGTAAAAATACCTGTTTTTGTCAGTTCAGTCTGAAGCAGAGCAGTCAAAAAATTTATAATGTAGCTTATACTTAACAAAAAAGGACATTTTGGCTTCAGTGTATGTTGCTACTGTCTTCATCCTCGGCAGTACATTCTTTAGTTTTCCTGGAAGTCTACCAGCATAATTACCTGATGCTTAAAACTCAATTCAATTCAAATTAAAAAAAGAAAAAGAAAAACACAGACGTTACCCTAATCCTTTGAGTCCGTGTCATTTCAGAATGACACGAAAATGTTACCAATATATTTGGTTACCAGAAGTGTTAGCATGGTTGCTAAGTATCCTGCTAACGTCACAAGCTCAAGCATTTGACTTTAGACACAGTTGATTTCACAACAGAATGTAAGCATATGTAGATGTCTATCTTTTAGCCTCTTCTCTGAAGCATTTCCACACTTGGTGTGAAAGTCAAGATCGTTTGCATATCATCTTTTAAAAATGTAGTTCCAACCCTTGGTCATCTACCTCAAGTGCTTCCGTACTCGACTCTTACTACTTTTCTTCGCAAGTCGGGCTGGCACTATTACTGCAACTGCACTAGCTGCCATCTTTGGTGTTGTGGTTTGTAGTTATGCATCCCCATGTTGTTACATACTCTGCAAAAAATGAGTAGTATTGCAGATTTTGCTATTGGGGGTTTTTGTGTAAGGTTTTTTTTTTTTTCTTTTCTGATGACATCACTAGTCCAAACTTTAGACAGGTGTATTTTCGCAGCTTTTATGTTACATATGCAAGTGGATTAAGAACATAATAAAACACAATCAAAATGTTTTTCCATAATATGGGACCTTTTAAAATGTTTTGTTCTTCCTAGGCTGTGTTTTGTGCTGTAGTTGTACTAGATTCCATTAGATTGTTATGTATTATGATGTTTCCTCCTCAATACATGCAGAATATAAGAAAAACCTCTGAATGTGATGCGGATCAGCTCAACAACAGCACAAAAGCAAAGTTCTCAGATGGGCCCGTGTCTTGAATAGCGTTTACTTCGTGTCGTTAATTATTCCCCCCTTTACCGTTATCGAGTTCCTTCATTCTCTGCGTAGTCTCTTTGCTTTAGTGTTCCTATCCCCCACGCTGATTAGATTTGCATACCACTTTGCAGAAACAACTGAAGGAGACTTTGGAGAGCCACCGCCTGAGGAAGCAGGACTTCATCAACAGCATTCACAGAGACAAAGAAAAGATGAATGTTATAAAGGTACGCTCATGTGGGAATCCAAAGGAATGGCAGCACTTAAGAAATAAGAACAAGCACGGCCGTCTCTAATGGCTGTTTACAGCATGTTAATGTGCATATTTAGTGGCGCAGAACATGACAAACTGTGCAAAAGCAGGAGCGACGGAAACAAAATGACAAAGTGAGGCAGACAGATGTGGGATAAGAGCTTAAATTTTAGCCGCACGCGCTGGGCTGAGATGATGAAAAGGAAATCGTTTCCTTCATTATGCAATACTTGTCAGACACATGGAGCTTTTATGCTAATTGTGACTTCATTGCCATCTGTTTGTATCTCTGGAGATGTGTGTTGTTCTGCAAGATTTTTAGATCTTTAAGCAAGCAAGCCACGTGTTCGGTAAACGCGTGGCACGACACGGAGAGTCCCGCTCTTATAACGTTAATCATCCCTCTCCCTCGCAGAGTGTCGCGGCAGATCTCCAGGCGCGTGTCAAAAGTGAGTTCCAAGCTCTCCATCAGATCCTGCACGATGAGGAAGTCTGTACGCTGGAGCAGCTGAGGAGGGAGCAGGAGGAGGAGCTGGTGAAAGTCCAGCACCACCTGGAGGTCACGGAGCAGGCAGCGAAGGAGCTGGAGGACAATATAAAAGCGCTGCAGGAGGCCAGCACTGCCACCCAGGACATCGTACTGGCTGAGGTGGGAATTGAAAATGATGTCACCCTATTTATATTATTGTCTGATATTATAAAATCATCTAATTGGGAATTAATGTTTTTTCACAAACCCGTTTCAAACAAGCTGTTAACGTGACTTTTTTTTTTCTTTTCTTCTCATTAGCTCCCAGCGCTAAGGTAAGCGTTCATTTCGGTGTTGTGACCGATTAATTGCTCGTGACAGTTTTTGCGCACATCGTGCTCATGTGACATTTATAGTAATTTACGCTGAGAGCAAACGATCCAAACTCTGTTCTTTTTGTTTGCACAGACCATGTGCGCAGGTGGATATCGCCCCGGAGTTTGATATAAATGCTTTCAGTAACAAATACCTGGCTCCCTTACAATACATCACATGGAGGAGGCTGTTCAAATCTTTGAAACCAGGTAATTTCCCCCCGATGCTTCATTAGACACAAAATGACTGGAGCTGAAAACTGGTTCTGAGTCAATAATGGGAGTAATTAAGGGAAAATGAGTGGAGTGTTATGATAAGCTATTGAGGTGGAAACAGCAGTGGCACCATTATCATGCTGTGAAAGGGTTGTTTTTTGCGTTAAAAATCTGTCATTTTATCTCCCAATGGATTGTTTCACCCCATAGGTCCCTCCCTATTGACGTTTGACGTCGACACAGCACACCCGAGCATTCAAGTCTCGAGAGACAAAACCGTGGCGGTCGAATCTAACGTCATGACCCACCACGTGAACCACAACAAGCGCTTCCTCCAGTGCGTCAACATTCTGGCTGCCCAGGGCTTCCAGTCGGGTCGACACTACTGGGAGGTAGAAGTGGGCACCAGCCCTAAGTGGGACCTGGGAGTGGCCTTGGAGAATGTCAACAGGCACGCTCGGATCAAGCTGAGCCCGGAAAGCGGCTACTGGACCTTGCGGCTGCGCAACGGGAACGAGTACTCGGTGGGAAAGCAGCCGTGGGAGAGGCTGCGGGTCAGATCTTCCCCGCGGAGGCTCGGGGTTTTTTTGGACTGCGACGAGAGGAGGGTCTCCTTCTACAACGCCGACGACATGAGTCTGCTCTACTCGTTCACCAACGGGCCGAGGGCCAAGGCGTTCCCCTTCTTTAGCCCGTGCATTACAGACAGCCGCCACAAACCTCAGCCCATAAAGCTCCTCCACTACCCTCCTGCCGCTCTGTCCGGCTGATATCGATGCAATCAATCAATGTTTTCTCACACAACACGGTTATCAGCCATTATTTGAATGAGCATGATGTAAACATTCTTTTCACAAATTCTGACTTGATTTTGCCAGATGCTGTTTTCTATCTTAAAAGCTTTAAAATGTTCAGAAAATTGTCTTACTCATCAAAGTTAAAAAAAAAAAAATCCACTTTTTAGTAATCATCGTGCCAAGGCTTATGCACCAATTAGCTTAAATGCAGTATTAAAACACTGTGCTCTAGCTTAGATGCATCAAATTACATTAATGGCATACTCGGCCTTCAACAGATAATATTTAATAGATGTAGATAAATGACTTTTTCTATGATAATTGGAATAATTGCCAGGTTAGACTATCTTTAGACTGACTTGTAAAATCACCAAGTTCAGTCAGGGTGAGGTTATTATTCACTTTATTACAAGATTTTGTATGTGATTGTGTAGGAAAAGGAAAGAACTCTGTTTATTCATTTCTATTCATTATGTATGTGTCTAATTTTGAAGCCATGTATCATGAGTTTAATTTTCTTAGCTTAGTAAGATGCTAAAAAGCAGTCTTATGCCTCTTGTCCACTCTCTTCCCTTGCGTTTCATGTCCTTGTGTACATACACCAAGTGCACGTTCAGTCATTTCCTTTCGTCGTGTATAAAGTGCTAACGCAAATAAACCGAATCACTTTTTCTTCCTCAAACACTGCCTTTGATTCTTTTCTACAACGCCACACGCTGTGGTAGTGCAAACCCAACACAACTTCAAACAATCAAGGATGCTATTAAGCATCATCAAAGCAAAGTTCGCAACTGCAACTGATGTGAATCCAAAGCTATCCTAACAGGAGACGCGGTGGAGGGTTGCTGACTCGCCTGCACCGGAATTTTTTATTTTAATTTTTTTTTCTTTAAACGCGTGAGCCATCGCTGACACTTCCACAGCGAAAACAGCCGGGCTTTTGGTTATCTTTGCAAACACACGACAGCACCGACGTCCTGTTTCCTCCCGCCAGGTGAAAGGTCAGATAAACAGAGTGACAGTGGGGTTGCCTGTGGGTCTTCTGGACAGGCCTCAGGGGGGCTGCTGAAGCAGGATGCTGCTGCCTGCTCCTCCTGATTGGGAAAGTGGCACAATAAACTGGACCTGTGGGGAAACTGTGCTTTTCTGCACAGCAGCTACACGGAATATGCATTCATCATGCTTTTATCACACACTTTCTTTTGTGTATGTGTTCAGGTTTAGCAAAATTGCCGTAAATGATGAAGTAAACCTTTTACATTCTTGTTTTTCTCTTTACAGGTCATTCTGTTTGACTCTGTGGAACACATTTGTGCCTTTTGGGTGTGATATACATCTATATACTACAAGATGTTTCTTATTGTAATTAAAACATGTTAGGCAATGTAATGGTAATAGAGCTAAACAGTGGCCAGTCTGTTTAATGGGACACTCAGCTCTACAGAGCCTTTGGGTATCCTATGTAGCTCAAAGCGACACTATTTAATATTTTATTATTAAAACTCGAGAAATGCAATTATGCAAAAAGCCATTACTTCTAGCTTTCCTCGCCATTTCCTCTTAAATCTGCTTTGTGAAAAAGGAAGTACCCTCTGGAAATTATTGACCTTTTTAACATATTCATTTGCAACTGAATAACAGTGGTGGAAAAAGTCAAAACATATTAATATTAATAAGTCCTTTTCATAACAACTTGAACTATCTAACCTTTGCTGTTCTCTTAACTGTTCAAATCTGTTCATATCGACATGCCCACATCTAAAGAGCTCTCCAAGGTCTTCATGGAAAAAAATTAGATTGTGAATGTCCTCGAGCAGCGAGGGATTCAAAAATAATTTGAAAGAAATCATTCCACTGTAAGAAAAATCTTCCACCAGTGGCGTAGCTTTCAAATAGCTGCCAGTTTCTGCGTCACTGACCACTCCAAAAAAGGAAAAAGGACAGGAGAAAAAAAAAGGGAACACCGACATTGATGGGAAGTAAAGCAGAATCTGAAAGTACTGTAACTCTTTCTAGTTGTTTGGTGTCAAAGGGCATTTACGAGAAAGACTACAGAAATCTGACCTTGGATTTACTGTCTAAAAGGAAGATTAAAGGAAAGTGACAATTTGATAAAGGGAGACAAAGGGAAAGAAAGATGTGCCCTGAGGATTATACTGCTGTATTAAAAACTATTTTCTTATAGTTTTCAATGATTAATCTGCTGGTTGTATGTGATATATGGTTGTGATACATGTAGTCAAGTAAAGAGTGGAGAAGTAGAAAGTGGTATAAATACTAAACACTAAAGAAACTCAAATTTCTATTAGAGCACATCTATCCAGCTGTTTTCCCTTATTTACCGGATTTAGGTTGGGTGTCACGGGGCAAGAAGCAAAGTATACTCTGGAGAAGGCTACAGAGTTGACACAGAGACTCAGACCAACACACCTACGGCCAATTTTGGACTGTGGGAGGAAGACACATAATAGTCACAGGTGGGAGAACATGCAAACTCCACACAGCCATTGCACCACAGTGCCATCTTAAATAAATATACCCAACATTAGCTACATACCTTCCATGTCTCCTCATAAAGAACGGGAATGATTATGGAGTGGCTAAGTCAAGAGAAAGTGTAGATAGGCCGTGGCAGATTGCTGCCCCTCCCTGAGCCTGGTTCTGCTGGACCGTTCTTCCTGTTGAAACGCAGTTTTTCCTTCTCACTGTCGCCAAGTTCTTTGTCATAAGGGCGTGTCTGATCGTTGCTTAATATAAGCGCCAAATCACAAGTATTGATAAGATGAAACTAAATTGAACTGAATGATTTGGGGAGGTCTATGCATGAGCCTGTGTGATTTGTATACAAGTTGTCTACAAGAAGTTTCAGCAAAAAAGGAAAAAAGCTGCAAATAAACAAATCTGAGATTGAGATTCAAACTTAAGTTTGGATCTGCCTTGAGCTGTGAGAGTTGTCTTGTCCCACTGCTATCCTGATTACATAGTAAATAATTTACATGCAAACCGCGCTGCTCCTACAGTCAGGAGGGCACCGTAATTTGGCATGATCTACAAATGCTAAGAATGGTGGCTACCACAATCAAAACAAACCCAAAGGAACTCTGCTGAACTGTAACAGCTTCTTCAAAGTAGCTTGGCAAAAGTGCAGTGTAGCGTGGAGGCCCATGGGCATGAACTTCGGCGAAAGAGCGAGGGGGTTGCACGCTTGCTCCACATCCTTCCTATGATAGTAGCTGTAGAGCTGTAATCTGTTTCCTGACCTGAGGATGGGCCGGATGGAGTGCTGGCACTTCAAGGACGAGTCCTTGAGCCCTCGGTTGTCTCTCAGGGGTCGGACGAATTATAAACTGAAACCTTTTCATCTGACACAGCAGAGGCGATTGTGCCATCCTGCGTAAAGCCTATTGTTTGCTATCGCTGTTGCCTGAATGGCTTATGTGTGCGGATTTCTTATTGAATTGGCTGTTCAAGTGTTTTTCGTTTGTTTATGACATTATCTGTTTTATATTCGTAATGAGATTTAGTAACTCCCTGGACAGCGCTTTGTTAGGCTATCATCATAATTTAACGTGTTTATTTTTCTGTGAAGCCGAAAGCTCTGCCGGCCTGAAACCGAGGGAACATTTTAATTACAACCATTCAATCACAACATTGTGCTTTAAGGTCAGAGAGGTGGCTTGCCGTAAGGGATCCGGAGTGGAAACGCATGCCCACAATAACAAGCAATGATCCTTTGACTCCCTGTTATTCAGCTCTCTCCCTGAGGTCAGGCTCTTCATAGCTGAGGAATCACACCATGTTCACATCAAGGAAAAATATTATTTCTCATATGTCTCATTAACAGCTGCTGCTTAATGTGTGGACTGTTCTAAAGGCACAGCAAGGGAGGAGTCCGGAGACACATTAATGCTGTAATGGATTTTCAAGTAGTGAAGCAGCACATTATCATATATATCTGACTGGACTTGCGCTGATTATTCTGCACTTTCCATACGATGTTTGTCTGACCACCGCAAAGGTGACCCTGACAGTTCACAGATAAAGCACACACCTGCACCTGAAGGCCCATCTCTGTGCGTGCGCACGATTACACAAGCGCACACCCCCTTCTGCCCTCTCTGACTTATGGTACACAGGTTTTCAATTTTCCAAATGCCTCCCTGTACGATAGAACGGGACTGATAGCGGCTCGCTACGGGCATGTTGTGCTCCTAGTACATGACTTTTATTCACACTCTGAGGACTCCCCGAGGAGGATGGATGAGTGGGTGGTGGGGGTTAACATGATTTGGTCAAGCCTAGAAGAAACTCTGTGCAGTTTAGTCTTGGAGGCATCATTACTTACATCTGACCCGTTGGATGAGTCATTACGGACACTTAATAGAGAGGCACTCCCTCAGCTTATGTTTGTTTAACATGAGGAAGAATTTGTGTCCAGAAGCATGCCAGAAGAGATCTTTCCTTTACATCAAATTAACAACCAGCATTTGACCTAAACACATAAAACTGCATTGACAGTTTGGTGTCAGAAGGATTTAAAAACATTAAATTTGAGCCTATTTTTGATACATAGAAAATACCATTCCTTCTTACATTCTTATATTTGTCTGAAGGCTGCCTCTGTTGCTTTATCTCGCAGTGGCATTTGTTTCCTTCCTGTGGTGACTTCAGTGCTCCCGTGGTGGTTTTGTAAGAATTTCTGATGGTATTAGGATTACCTGCTGAGCTATTTAGGTGTCAGGACGACTTTAAATGCTTTGGGAAAAATCCATGACAGAAAATCAATGCCAAACGGTTCTGCAGCAACGCAACAAATGGGAAAACCCACAGCTCCAATATTGCAGTGCTCTTATTGTACTTTTTTATTATCCTCCACAGTTATTATCAGCAGTTCTAAAAGTCTTTAATACAGCAGGATGAAACGCAAGACTTTGCAGGAAGGAACTTTGTCATGGATGTTTGGCTGACCCCCACACCCCACCTCCCTAGCCCGTACACACCACCTCACACGCTCACACCCCTCTCCACTTCAGCTTGGTTTATGAACTGGGTGGGTAGATGTGGATGCGCTCCCGTCACGAGCAAAGGAAAGGGAAATCGTTGAAAATCCCATTCAGTGCCTTATGCATCCTTTTAAACTAAACGAGGGGGGAAAGTGTGTGTGTGGTGTGTGTGTGTGTGTGTGCTTTTCCTTTTCCTCAGCACTTCGGCTATGTCCTCTCTGCGCAAAGCAGCCCACAGACAGACAGCGTTCACCTGAGTTTCCCCCCCTTAATCCCACCCAAGGACCTTCATTGAAACCAGCTTCTCCACTAAGAGCCTGTTAAAACCAACCTGTCCTTTTTCTTTTATTCTTCTAAAAAAAATTAAAGAGAAAGAAACTCAGCTCAAGCTTGTGCACTTCTGGACCGGAGATCTGGAGATGAAGACAGACTTTACGCTGTTCTGTCGGACTTGGATTGGACTAGCATACGCCTCAGGTGAGGAGACATCTCATAACGACTTGAGTCACGGTGGAAGTTTTGAGCGCAACTTTATTTAAACGAAAAACAAAGTGAGGTGTTGCACTCTAGGTTTACACCGGCTTTCCTCTGCTGTGAGGTGGATTGAGCTTTTAATTTAAGTTTTACTCGAGGTTTGAACAAAGCCAGGTGGATATTGATTGTGCGCATTTGTGCGTAGGGGCTACTTCCCGTGTTATCAGCGTGTTATTAGCTGCAAAGTTTATGCGTAAAAACTTTAACCCACTTTTAATCAATCCTTTTGACAAACACTAAGAGTGCGCATCTTTTGGTACGGTGTAAGACTCAACAAGTCTACATGCAGATAGGCACTAGGGGGAGGCATGTTGTTGTTGTGTTTGATGAAGATGTAGCTGTTAATTGATGGTGCCTTAATCTCAGGAGATACAAAAACACCAGAGGATTCAGCTGAGTTGACTTTTAGTGACTTTGCATCAGTTGTGTGTGTAGAGCTCACTGGGCTCCCATATGTCGGTGAGGGTCCAGATCTTTTCTCTGCAATCTTCTGTTTTTTTGTGGAAAGCAAAAAGCTCTGCCTGCACATGTCTTCCATTGTCACTTGTGTGTCTTAAAGTCAAACAAGTTCAGCCAGGCTGTGTCTAAATAATCTAAAGCACGCTGGTCCTCTACGCACGGTTTAAATTAGATGTATGAAACATCTACGGCTGAGAATGCTCGCAGCTTTCCGTAAATGACTGAATGTGGATGTTTGAGTTGTTCAGTTGCTGGTGAGCAGCTGTCTGTAAAGAACTTTTTGTGAGGGGCAGTCACCATATGGAGAGAATACTTAATGTCATTGAGCTGTGCCGGTTGGGTCACATGAATCCGCTGAGAACAAGAACCAAACCCGAGTTTTCATTCCAATCAAAAAAAAATTTAATATTTAAAGCTCTGTATAATGTTTTCCTCATCTTACAAGCCTATTCTGCAGGGTGTTCATCCATACAGAGGCCCTCTGCTTCTCAACTGGTACAGAAAGCATAAAAATGAAACAGAATGTCGAAGAACTAACCTGGAGGCATTTTTCAAGTCTCACAGTGGGAACTTATGGGATTGATTGACACTCTGAAGTGGAGAGGTGGGAGAAAGATGGCAGTTTGAAGCTCAGAATTGCCGCTTTTTGAAATACTTCTGACTGGAATCAAGTCAAGCGCCATGTTATGCTCAGCTGCTTTATATAGGATGCAGACTTGCTGAGGGCTAAATATGGTCTTGAGGTGTTGGAGATGTGGAGTTAAAGCAAAGTGTTTCTTGTCTTTTTTTTTCCCACTCGTGAAACAGCATCCAAGACAGAAACATCAGAGATCTTTGTCTGTGTCTGCCTCACTTATAAAATCTCTCATCAAATAAATTCAACAAAACAAAGTCTTGTGTTGAAAGAGTATGCACGTCTTTGGTCCGAGGGGTTTTCTTAACCCTCCTAACCCCACACTCCCCAGATTTCTTTCTTTCTCAAATGCGTGACATTAAAAAGCCATTTCTGAGTTTGATGTAACTGTAACTAGATCACAGACTTGCCCTAACAATGATCAGAGGGAGAGATTAAAGGTGAGTCCATTGTAGACCCGCCAGCCCAGAAGTCATTGTCATAAGATGGGGAGAGCAGATAATCTACGCAGCAGCTGCATTTAAAAAAGCTCCTGCCCGAGTCATTTTGTCCCATCATGCTGTCACGCTCTGCCTCTGGTTTGAATTACAGCAGTGCAAAGACATTCATCACAGAAATTCTGTCTTATTTAAGAAAGACATCACGGGGGAAACTTCTGCTGCTATTTGACAGCGTTGGAATGAATAGCGAGTCACTGATTCCTTCATTCTCTCCTCATAATTTCCTTCATTTTGTTGCGCCGTAACTGGCTTTTTAAACCCTTTCCAGTCAAAATGAGCCACATATGAGAAAAAAGAGAGAAAACAAAAAAAGAAAACCTGAGCTCCTGAGCCAAATGATCTTTGGCTTGCTCTCTGTCTTGGGTGCACAGTGTTGATATTGCTTTTAGCAGAGTGTTTTCTGTACGCATACCTCTGCTTGATCAGATCATCCCAGAAATCTGACTCTCAACTTTGGGTATTATTCTAGTTGTACCCTTATAGAGGTTGAGTTGTTTTAGCTAACAATACCCCCTCCTGGTTCTCAGTGCTGATCTCAGGATTCAACCTCAGGACTCTGTGGTCCACGGTGTCCGTTCTTGAATATCTTGTTCTGTCAGCTAGAGAGCCTCCTCTGAGAGGAATGCTGCTGCTGCAGTAAAGTCCAAATAAATAAGGAGTCCAGTGGCTCACTCATCGCTGGCATGGAGCAGTGAGGCCCCCTGGGCATTTGGGGCTCTGGTCACTCACTTTCTCATTATGCTACAGCGCAAATACCCCAAATACAGCTAGAACTGAGAGATAAGCTCTTTCAACACCAGGAATCTGAAGCAGAGGCCAAATATGTGTCCAAGTTGGTGTTAGACAGTCGATGGAAACCATCTGTGGTATTTTTGTTTTCAAATATCTGACCCCTGCATGTTTTCAATGCCCAGTTTCTAGTCATGCTAGTTGCATTGCTTTGCAGTATCCAGTGGCCACCATTCTGGTCCCGATGTAAACTATTTTAAAGAGAACCATTAACTTTTGGAGAGGCGCCACTTTTCTATTAAACTATTTTGTCTCTTTGTTGATATTTTTGAATTTCATTCGTTTTCTCTTGGATCAGCTGTCATAGCACAAAATCCCAAGAACTCTGGTGATACCCCGACATTTCTAATAGCACCTTAAGAGTGACATTAGTGGTTTTGGAGGCAACATCTCACTAACAACCGTTCGGGATGCCATGAGATTTGATAAAGGCTCCCTCTGTCTGTGAAAATGAGCTTTAGTCACTTCAGCGATCCCCACATGCTTTTCATGTAAAAATATAGTATAGTAATGCCGCTGTGAGATAATACAGTGACCAGCCTCACCACCCATTTTGAATGTTATTAGCCAAGCCGAGGAACAAGCCGAGGGACTTTTGAATTTTTTCCTTTTACTCTGTGGTGCACGTCTTCTTTATTAATTGGACATTTGCACACATGAGGGTGACTATCGGGGGTGGCAAAAATGATTTTCTTAAGGGCCCACATGAAAACCTGGGCCAATAAGCTGAACTCAGTTTAGCTCAGTGTTAATGTTATCTTTTTACAAGGTTATTGGTGTAGCCCTCCACAACAATACCAGTTTCTCATGAAGCCCAGTTGGGAAAATGAATAGCCCACTCCCACGTGGCTCATGAAGTAGTTTGATTGCTCTATCGCCTGTCCTCCAATGTGACAGGGGATTAATGGGGGATTTATACCTCTATTTTAAATTTACACCATAGGTGGGTCATAATCGCAGACCTCTCTGAAACCCTACAGCACTACTTATGACACAACCTGATGTCCAGCTCAATGGAAGAGTAACTGAGGGAACTAAGGGAATCATAATCACTGCCTTAACGTAAGGACTCACATGTTTCATCAAATTCCTGGAGGGAGATTGCAGAACGGAAATCAAAAATTGGAACGGACGTGAGGAAAATGACAGGGAAGTGGAAAAAAAGTTGAGAGACAAATATGTTTGCCTCCAAAAAAAATAAAATAAAAACCATTTTAAAACCCATCAAAAACCAAAACTAACCACAACAAAGAGCGGGGGCCCAGGAGGAATAAAACATCCCAGTATTTTATTTCTTTCTATTGTGGCTGGCATATAAAACACCGGAACACAATCACAAGGAAACTAACATATCACACACGCACAAGGATGAGTGCTGGCAACAGCACTGGCCATTTACGTAGGTTATGTCGTAGGCTGTCCAAAGATTCACTGCACAAGTCTAAATCAGCCGTGGGAAGGGCCTTGAAGGTGGGGGTGCTGAATTAGGCAGGCAGGCGACGGGGTACTAGAGTCTAAGATATAAAATATATATTATTGTATTTGTCTTGTCACTTTCTAATATTACTCACCAGACTTTGCTGCACACAGCAGACAAGAATAAACAGCCAAAACTGAACCTATCCAAATATGGATAATATTTGACTTGGCCCAAAAGCCAGATTTACACAGACAGTCAAGAACAACAATTACTGCTTAATTATAGTATTAAACTGCTCAGCAGCAGCTCATAATAAGCCAAAAGTTGCCTTCATCTGGGTGCAGGTTATAAACCTCCAAATTTACACTCAGAAATTAATTTTACTCTTGAGGCACACTCCTGTTCAGAGTCTGAGCATATTTAGCTGGTTATGGGCAAAGCCTCTGAGTAAGTCAGAGTCTTGTTAGCAGGGGGCCAAAATTCACAAGGGTTTAGTGGACAGTTGGAATGTGTTCTGATAACAAGCAGACTAGTTTTTTAACTTGTTTCTTACGTTTTAAAAAAGTCTGCGCTGCTTTATCTCTATGGTGCGGCTAGTGTGTGTTGCTAACTTTTGGAACTATCGTGAGACTCCATGATCCGCCATTGCTGTAAAAAGGGGAAAGGCCCATTGGACCTTTTTCATGTTTGTGGTACGGACTCTTCCATTCAGTGGCTCTGGTGATGTCTGCCTTTTGCAACAGGGGGCGCCCTAGCACCCGCAGCACCCCTGCTGCCTAGGGTCTTGGCTGTGAGTGTGTTTGGGCAAAATATTGAACCCCAAAATGCCCAAAAGTGTTTATCAGTGTGTATGTTTGAGAGATAAGCATGCTTCATATGTTGTATAAAGCACTATATGAATGTCTGTGAATGTGTAAATGTGGTATGGAGATGTTAATAATACTATAAAAACACTTAAATGTCAATCCATTTACGAGATGGGAAAAGACTTTGCCATTCCAACTTCCAAATTGCCAATAGAGTTTTAGTTCAGTTAATTGGAGGCTCAAAGGTGTTTGCAGGCATAAAAAAAGGTCATTAACATATTAAAACGTATTTAAACAAACAAGAAACCCAAATACATACACAAATAGGCCCACACAGACAATCTAAGGAGCAGTCTACAGCATTCAGTCTGCAGTCTGTAGGCAAGGGACGAGAGTTTTGGTACCAGAAGCTTTCTCTGGTTTTACTTGTCATTTCTACATGTAGCTGTAATCGTCACATGTGCACGCAGCGACCGACAGATGGAACAGGAATATGAATCAGCCATCCGGTGTCCACCGTCCGGACATCCTGATACATTGGAAACCCAAAAATATTGGCTGTTGCTCCCAGAGTCAGCTAGCTGATGGGTTAACAGATTGCCCTGATAAAAGGGAGGTTGTGACCCACTTGTTGTTCGTAGCTAAATAATTGCTACAAAGCCACAGGTGATGTCAAAACAGTTCAAATAGAAAATTAACTCAGTACTTTCATCATGTTGCACTCAGTTGGTGATGTATAAACTGACAGATAATTGTGTGTTAACAATCAGAAAAGAGAAAAATCTGCCTTTGTCTTGTTGTATGAATGGTTCCATTGACCCACCACAAGAAAATAATGGTTATTCTTGGTTATTCAGCCCTTATTGTAGCACCTTTTCAAAATCAATAGAGTTGTCGTATGAAAAAGAGAAGTTATACAAAGGGCCATGAAGGGATTTTTCAGAACTATACCTCCATGGTCATTTCAGTGTCCCTGCTGTGCAAATGAAATGTTTCAGTGGGCTCTATTTTCTTTGCACTCTTTTAAAAAAATCTCTCCCACACTTGGAATAATTACTGTGCAGACGAGGTTTCACCTATTGATTTTCCCCCTGTCTCTCATGTTCACCCAGGCCTGAGTTTCATGTTGCAGTCCATCACAAGGACAGCATTTTAGTGACGCTTTGATGGCTGAATACTTGAACTGTGAGTCTCTGAGTGTACAGAGCCACCCATGGAGGGTGAAGAGCTTATACAACTGCACGAGTGAGTGCTGTGTCACTGCCGTTGTTAATCGACATTAAAAAGAAAAACAACTGTGAGGAGTCGTGCACAATCTGTCGAGTCAGCTGGGTGTCATTCTAGGGGGCGACAGGTTGATGATCAAATGAGAGAGTCCAGAATAATCAGGGGGTTTCAGTTCACAGCTACAAATGTGTTGACTTCACAAATTGTCATGACACGCTAATGCAAAAGTAATTGCATGGGATCCAACAGCCATACGAGGCAGTGACGACATTTATTGTAAGTTATGTTGTGAGGCACAGGAGGAAAATTCTTCCTTTGTGGCATCCGTGGCCTGATACCTCTAAAGGCAGAGACCGGCTCCTTGGACACAGTGCCTGTATCGCAGTTATATTACAGCACTCCAAAATGCCTCTGTTGCTTAGAAACAAACATGATTTGGAGCCCTCGTAATTCTAGCTAGAGTTGCCATCGCTATTACTTTCAAACTGCTGCTCAGGCTCGGACAGCTGTGCGGGTTTAGGGTTGTGACTTGTCCGTGTAGCATATTATTGGTCACTCACAGTACTTGCTGTGCATTGGAGGTCATTTGAGGTTCATGGGAAAGGGTCTATTGGCAAAGCCTGAGGAAATTGCCAGCTTCCCTCCCTTTAGGCACTCAGCACCATAATTGCTGACCCAGTACTCCCTACTTTGCCCTTCTTTTCTCCGGCATCTTAAGCTGCCGCGGTGATTTAGTTTGCCAGGAGATCTGACACGACAGCAGCAGAGACTTGTTTATGGCCCGAGTCTGCACGAATCAGGTAACGAGCACAGCAATGGAGCTCCTTAACGTTTGGCTTCTAAAGAGGCACAGCGTGATTTTTATGAGCATGCAAGCCATCACAGCAGGGCTGGATTGTGCTAATCTTTGGCACTAATGTTGGCATTCTTTTTTTTTTTTTGTACAGCTAGTTGTAAAAGGAACATTTTAGATTCTTCCACACAAAATCATCATTGCCAGAAACACGGGCAAAGCATTTACCAGAATGTACTTGCTTCCCTTCTCAGTGGAGGAAGCAATATCTCAGTTATAAAAATGATGACAAGCCAAAAAAAAAAAAAAAGAGTCACTGCTGCAAAGGAAGAGTTGAGCTGTCCGGTGTGCCTGTGTGGCAGGTACAGGAAGGTTTAGTCAGGGTCAGAGGTTTTAAACATAGGAAGCTGGCCCAGATGGCTTGCCGTGGCATCCTTATGTTTGCAGCCCTCCTCTGGCAGGATGTTGGAAAGGCTTTTTCTCCCCCAGCAGTGGAGAGGACAGGGATGTGGTGGATGTCATCCACCTATGTAGTAACAATGAAATCAAAGCCAGGCTGCCAGTCAGCCAGTCGCCTGGATTTGGCCCGGCCTTGTGTCCAGATGACAGAGGAAGCTGGGAGAGAGAGGGAAGCGTGTCAGAGCCCGTGGCTGACTGACTTCACATCCAAAGAGCAGGTCTGCTCCGTGGCCTGCTTGGCCTCCCGTCCTTCGGCAGATATATGGTGCTATTTCAGAGCCCTCTAGCCTTGGACCTCAGCCAGTAACACAGTAACAGTGTAGCTGCATCCTCAAGCTGCTCTTGATTTTAACCCTCGCCACCAAAAAAAGTTGAAACAGTTTGCACATTCTTTTCATTCATGTGTGTTTCGCTTTCTTTTTTTTATTACTGTAATTGAATCTAAACTGAATTTCCATTGGAACTTTGCTCATGCGCATTTTATATAACCACACAGCGACTCCGCACACGCTTTACCATAATCATTATATCTGTGAAAGCCTTTATTTTTAAATTCCCTTGAGTCCCTCCTGTGCGCTAAAACTAAGACTCTGACAAGTTATTTGTTTGCAAATGGTTCCTCTTTTCCTGTTCCTGTCATGTGACTGATCAGAAACAAAACTACAGAGGGGAGAGGAAAACGCTGACGGCAAAATCATCTTTAGTGTCCATGAAAACGGGAAGCGGGAGACGCGTGGATATGATAAAGAAAACAGGAAATTTGCTCGCAGTGAAAAACATCGCTCTGCTTTTCACACGAGCGCCCTGTGTCGCTCCCGAGGAGAGCGAGCGAAAGAGAGGAGGACTCGTCTTCACGCCTACTCGCCTTTAATGCCCACGAATCCCGCCTGCCTTGCATCCGGCTGCTTCTCAGAGAAGCTTTACATTTCTAACGGGCTTAAAGTGCCCTATGGCACTGAAGCTTTCTCTCTGTGTGCGATTTATCTAGTCAGCAGGTGTCCTTCACAGACTATAGGATGCCCACATTCAGTATTGCGTAAATGTGACAAAAACTCCCAATGTGAGCCATGCAGAGAGGTCAGCAAATAAAATGGGAGTGCGCATATCAAGAGGCTTTTAAATGGGTTAAAAATCCAGTGTGTATGAATCACCGTAGGTCCACTAACTTCAGCAGTTCTGCAGTTCATCTTGCAAACGTAGTACATTTGGATGTAATGTTGCCCCTGGAACTCCGATTATCTGGAAATTCTTCTTGTTTACTGCACGAGAAAGAGAAACCACACTGATGCACTGCTTCTGTTGAGCTCCCAGCCATCAGTAGGGGAAACACAAACGGGAACAAGAGATTTGAAACACACATTTGTTTGATTTATGGATTTCTGCTGTGCGCACAGGTTTCCTCTTAATAAAAGGGAGTTTTTTCCCCCCGTTGTTGCTAGAATCAAAGGAAGCCGTGCAGTAGGCTTCTCTCTGAAATATTGTGAGAGAGCTTGACCTTATTATGTCAAGTGCCCCCTGAAATGACATCTGTTGTGATTTGGCATAATGCAAATAAGATTACATTGAGCTGAATGATATGGGTGAAAATCAGGCAGGAAATGCGAGGGCAGGAAACAATTGGACCTGGCTGGCTCTAGCATGCTGTGCATTCAAGCATGCATATTTTGCTGTTCTAATGTAAACCAAGCCTAATAAGCTTTGCTGTGCATCTGCAAGTGTCCCAAATAAATTAAACTTTTCCAGCATTATTAAGATCATTTTTCTTTGTATTCAAAGGAATAGCTGGAAATTGCTGCAAAACACTGGGCTGCAGACGTTTTATGGCCTGTTAGGCATTCTGAGTCTTTCGAATTAATAAAATGCTGTTTACAGATTTTATTTGACAGGAAACCAGTTGCACTTCTTTCCTCCCTGTCAACCAGTTAGGAGGCTGGCACATCAGCGAGGCCCGATGGCACTCGTGGAGTAAACAGACACAGTTGTCCTTGCAAGTGTTTGACTTCTGGCACAGAGCTCACATATATACATCTGGGACTTCCATATTGTAGAAAATCAGAGGGGCCTGCTTTGGGAAGTCATCCGGCCGGTGTAACCATATCCCTTTATATGGCTGGTGTCAAACATGGATGGAACTTTTTTTGCTTTTTTAATATTTTTTTGTGCCTATCCTTTCTTCTCTTTTACAAATCTTTTAAACTAATCTAAGAATGGGTTTTCTCAAAACAAGAGAGAAATTCTATTTTCTCAAGAGAAATGTCAGGTGTCTTTACAAGGACATGTTGAGTGAGCTGCTTCTCTGTTACAAAGCCATGTCAAATGACTGTCAGTGAAGAGGCTAAATCTTCTGCGACTCTTGAAGACAGAATTTAATTATTTTTGACAAGCCCTGGTGATCAGAGTGTCAGATACCGAGAAGTCGGTGAGCCGAATCACAAGGTTTCTAAAGTCATCGAGTTGCTGTCACTTCAGCTGCTTCAGACATAAAGGAGACTCAGAATTAGCCTGTCTCTATGAGAGCATGTAAACACAACACTTAAGTGCCTGAAGTCATTTATAAATCTAATGTTATGTGTTTATATCATCTGTAATCATTAGATAACAGAATCCAGCATGAAATTACTGTAATATTTGTTGGTCGAGGCTAATCTCCCGAAGCTGCTGCTTATCTCTGCACCACCAGCTGGAATGCATGGGAAAGAGGGGAACCAGGCTTAAAATATTTTTCTGGCTCTCTGTCCGTGTTCACATTTGTAAGGTGCTTGTAAATGGGCCAGTCACCACTCATTTTGCTGTTTCAGCCCAGGGAGTCATTCCGAATAGGGTTTCGACATACAATCATCTGCAAAAATGATTTATACCAATGATTTGGCACGATCCAATACATTTTCCAGCAAACCTACTAAAGTGTACATCGCTGTTAACCATTCCCTATATGTCTGCATTTAATTTTGTATGCCTGTGTGGGCGGCTGTGGTTTGGGAGGGAGTGCACATTGTTCACTAATTGGAAGGTCAGCGGTTCAATCTCCAGTTTCTGTAGCAGTTAGAAAAAAGTGTTAACATGTGTGTTATTGTGTTTTACATTTAAAATATACACGCACTGGCCTCTTCATCAGTTACGATGTGTTAGTGCTGGTTGGTCCTAAGTGTTCCCTGAATTCAAGAAGGTGCTGGAAACATTCCTCAGAGATTTTTGAAAGCGTCACACAGTCGATGCAGATTTGTCAGCTGCACATCCATGAAGTGAATCTTCTGCTCCAACACATCCCAAAGGTGTTCTGTTGGATTGAGATCTGGTGACTGTGGAGGACACTCGAGTACACTGAACTAACTGTCAGGGCAGGTTGGATCCACGCTTTTATGTTGTTTATTCCAAATTCTGACTCCAAATCAGACCAGGCAATGTTTTTCAAATCGTCTACTGTCTAATTTTGGTGAGCCTGTGTGAATAGTAGGCTCAGCTGTTTATTTTTAGTTGACAGGAGTGGGCGCATGGTGTGGTCTTCTAGCCCATCTGCTTTAAGGTACAACGTGCTGTGCATTCAGAGATGCTCTTCTGCATACTTTGGCTATAATGAGTTTCTGTTGCCATCCTATCAGCTTGAAGCAGTCTGGTCATTCTCCTTTGACCTCTGATATCAACAAAGAATTTTTGCAGAGAAAACTGCCTCTCTCTCTGTATTTTCTTTTTTTTCAGACTCCGTAAACCCTTAAGATGGTTGCTGGGAAAATCCCAGTATATCAGTAGTTTCTTAAATACTCAGACCAGCCCCACATCTCACTTAAACGACCTTTCTTCTCTATTCTGATGCTCAGTTTGAAGTTAATCAGGTCCATGTCTGCATGCATAAATGTATTTCGTTGCTGCCAACTGATTGGCTAATTTGATAATTGCATTAACGAGCAGCTGAACTTGTGTACAAGTAGTTGGACTTTATGAAGCTCCAGGTGTTCGTCAGCTAATGTGACTTCATGTTAAATTTGGAGATGAGTTAGCTGATCTATGCCTGACCTTTTTTTTTTGTCAGTTACACTGACATTATCAAGCAATGCAATGTGTCCTGTATTAGTTGCTGTATTACAACGCAATGACACAGGACATAAAAGACTGTGTGTCTCACACAAATGATGAGAAATCAGTGGCTGCGTTTAATGTCAGCAAAATGCATTATACATAAGCCATGACTTAAAAAAGAAGTGGCCAGAAATGCAAACTAATTTTAAACTGTCGCTCAGGCACTAAAACCAGTTAAATAAAAGCAAATTAAAGACAAACTAGACATAACTGAGACACTCATTTTTCTTTTGGAAGCTTGAAGCCTTGTGTACTGAAGGATAACACAGTCACCTTAAACCAGAGTTCACAACTGCAGCTCAGATTACTCACTGTCCACCCACCGACTGACCTCCAGCTGAAGCTCTTGTTCAGGAACGTAGCCCTTGCAATACACGGTGACCATTAACCTTTCTGTTCTTCACAGTTTAAGGCATACCCAGATAAACGAGTGATTGTCATTGCAGTCTGCCATGAAAAGCAGCATGTAAGCTCAAACCAGGAAAAAGTGTTTATTATCATGACAAGACACGGTATCAGCCCCAAACTTTCAGGATCCGACGTGTTTACTTTGGCATTCGCCTCGTGTGTTTTTAATTGTATTTGACAGAGTGCAAGCAAACACTAATGGGATTATATATATGTGCTGAAACGCTTTGTGCAGCTGATGGAGTGACAGGTCTCCATATCTGGGGTTTCGCGGTTTGGAAAGGGAGTGTATACATTTTGAAGCACATCCATATGGAAGATATTGACATCTGGCACAAAAATTTGCCATCGCTGTTAAACACGGGGTGAAAGAAACAGCAGCCTCTGCACTAACATGGATGAGAGTCACCTACAGTATATACTCCCTTCCACCACTCATCAATCAGCAGAGAGGTCGGCGGTGCTTCGACCTGCAGTCATGCGAAACCCAGCACAAAATAAGTTCCGACTCCTTCAGCAGATGCGAGATAGCCACTTAGGATGACGAGTGATACACAAGAAATCCAAATTATCGAGTTGGTGCACGTTATTTTCAGACTGCCGCTTCAGATAGAGCGCAGAGGTGCTGAGCTCAGCAAACAGCGGCGTATATGACATTAATTCTGTCAGTTTGAATGATCTGTGATTTCTGGGAGATTTTAGCTCGACTCCGTGTGGGTGTGATGCTGCTTTTCCCTTTCCTGTGACGCACACACATCTACTGCACGCTGTAGCTTTTGTTTTACAAAAAATCCACAGCTGAGGTGTTCACTGTAATGGTAAATGTTTGTGTTGTAGCCTCCCCTCCTTCAACAACCTACACCTCCAACAGCTTGGCATTTTATCTCTCAGGCATGCCAGTCATTAATGACATTTCAAAAGTGATGTACAATCTGCGTGTGGCTTGCCAGTGTGTGATCTCCCAACAGATTTTTCTCAGGGAAGCATCCATCACAGAGACTCATCTACAAAGGGGATTTAGGACCCAGTTCATCACTCAGTCTGCACGTCTAACATTTGTCACCATATGTCAGCCTGTGCGTAGGATTCTTACATATTATATATAGTCAACTGTATCTTAGAGTCAGAGATCAATATCATTTTAGTCCAACACTATTGTACAGATTGCTGTAATGAAGGTGGTTCAGGTTTGTGGGGAATAATAAAAAAATGGCAGAAATCAATAAAGTCAGATGTGTGGGTGGCAGAGTGTGGGCTGTTCACTGCCACCTCTTTGATATTATTTCTGTGGCGGGTCTGCTTAGTGAAGTCATTTGTCATTTGTACTTTCTTTTATTGTTTTTGATGCAAAACCTCTTTAACAATAGCTCTTTAAAAAAGTTTATGCACCTAAGTAAACACTAGTGGTGCTTAAAGGGATGTAAACAGTAGACTTCATTGTCCAAGTGTGACATTTTGTGCACCCAGTCATCCACACTGACCCCCTTCTGGACATAACACTACCTCTACCTTTAATTTTTTAGAACAGTTACTACTCACAGAGGCATGAGAGGCCATGTTCAGAAAAATGCATGTCTATAAAGCATTTTTTTCTAAGTGGTGGTAACAATTTTTGCTATCAGAAATTAGCATTTTTCATGCCGCTCTGATTAGCACCAATTCACAACAACAGTCAGCTTAAGGTGGTTTATATTCTAAGGTAAAGACTGAACAATATTAGATAGAAACCCCAACAATCAGATGACCCCCTATGAGTAAGAACTTGGAGACAGTGGGAAGGAAAACCTCGCTTTAAACAGGAAGAAACCTCCTGCAGAAACAGGCTAGTTTAGGGGCGGAGCTGGGAGTGAGGGGAAAGCTCTGCCTCCCAATTCTACTTTTATAAACTCTAGGAACCACAAGTAAGCCTGACGTCTGAAAGAAAAGTGCTCTGTTAGGATAACAAGGTACCGTGAGGTCCTTATGAATACGATATGGCCTAATTCTTCAAAATTATGGACAAAAGATAGAGAATGAAAGTTTGTGGCAGGAAAGATAACAAAGAGCTGACAAACATAAAAGAGATCCAAAGTGCTGAAAGGCACAGTTAGCAATTTTCGCTAATTTGTCACAATAAACGATTCATATCTTTGTGCACATTTTACTAGCACACATCATTTAATCTACTGTTGACATAAAATGCTGATTAGAACATTAAGGTGATCAATAAAGAAAATAAAGTTTATTTCTATTCTAAAGCTACCTCATTATTTTTTCAGTCATTTGAATGTAAAAATTCATGAACTTGATGAAATATTGTAGGTCTCCCATTACACTCTGCATCCAGGTCTGTGAATGGAAAGGTGTGGGTGGTCCAGAGCTTTGCTGGAGCTATCTGCTGTCCTTAAAAAATGAGCAAAGAATCCTCGAGATGATCTTTTTCTCCTGGTGCCTGTGGGAAGGAAATCCACACATCTTAAAATAGAAATTTGGACGTGTCCTGACAGGAATTTCCTTTCTCACTTTCCCCTGGTCTGTAGCTCTTTGGGGGGCCTGATGCTGGCCTCTGTGTGTGCAATTTTCACAGCCCGCTGTTTGACTTTGCAGCATCTCAAACGGTGATGGGACTGAATCTGGTGGCAAGTTCACATGACAGCAGAGACAATACGTTGGGGGAGTCTCTGCTATTCCTCCGAGGCAGAGTAAAGATTTCGAAAAAAAGGAAGGAAGGAAGATCCTGCTGGGCACCAAACTGGGAATGATTTATGGACTGCCACCGACTCCCACTGCAGCCTTCAGCATGTTTGTTTTTGTAGAGAATGCCAATATTAGCTCTGAATGATTCACTAATGTCAGTTTTAACATCTGTGAGAAGATGTTGGTGACAGTTTTACTGTTAACAGTTGTTATCTCCTGCAGCAATAAATCAGGATAAGTTAAAGGGGATTATTTTAGCTTTCTCTTTCTTTTTTAGTGGAATAATAATATAATACAACGTTCAAATTTATAGGGGAGATGTTTCTTTGCTTTCTTGGCAAAACTACAGATAACTGCTGAGGCTGAGGTAGCCGTTTATCTAAAGTTAGCATAAAGACTGGAACCGGTGGGAAACAGCTAGCTTGGCTCTGAGTAATCTGCCACCTACATGTCAAAAGCAGCTCACTGCAAATATACAAAACATAACCAAAAATAGAAACACTGCAAATAACACAGGCTATAATAAAAACCTGGACACATCTGGGGCATTGTTTTATTGTAATTTTTGCCTATTTTTACCGTGTTTTGTGACACAGGAAGTTACAGCATACTTCTGCCTGTTAGTCAAGCATCAGATGTTTCAGCTATTATTGCAGATTTCTTCCGTTAGTCCGCTTTGTTTCTGAGCTTTGTTGTATTTTGTGTATTTGCAGCTCGCTAGGCTGCCACAGTTTTCGCCTTTGTGATAAGCTCAGCTAACCACCTGTTGATTGCAGCTGCATGTAGATGTGAGACTGGCGTGGATTTTCTTATCTAAGTCACAGCAAGAAAGCAAATCAGCATGTTTTTCGAAATCGCTTATGATTTCTTTAAGAAATTATCATTTGAAGTTTTCAAATCTTTGCAGTTTTGAAAGGAAGCTGGGCTTACATTGTAAAAATGAAAAATTTACATATGAATAAATTGGCTCTGTGATGCTCCCTGGGCGGCGGGACATGTAGGAGGAACGAGGCTGGTGTTTAAGATTCGCAGCTGTACAGATCTCTGAGTTTTGATTGGCAGCAGGTCATGACTGGCTGCTGTGAAACCATTGCTGGGCAGTTCCATTGCTGTTGCCTAGACCTAGAAGATGTGTGACTAAGTAATATAAAATGCGCATATGCAGCTCCATTGTACAAATGTTTTGACCCCAGATAGATTTGTGTGCTTATAAAAGAAAGTATACTGATCCAATATATGAAAGGTATTTGTATAGTCTTTCAGCTGCTTGTATAACTCTATTTGTGCATTTGCCCTGCTGAATTTGTAGCTTTGTTCACATCTAACAAAAAAGGATCAGTCTCTAGTTTTTATGACTTTTTCATTTTAATGGAAAAAGGCAGAATATCAACTAAAAAATTCAGAAAAAAAACACATACCTGAAAATTGTAAATTGATTTGCATATTATTAAGTGAAATAAGCATTTTACCCCCTACAACCCAGCCAAAACTCTGGCTCCCACAGATTGGCTGTGTGCCCATGTGACACGCAGATTAAAACCAGTCAATGAATCAATCAATTACAAATACTCCTAATCGCAACTCATCATGTGTATAAAGCACACCTGTCCACAGAATCCATTTCTTCCATTCCAACCTCTCCACCACCAAGAGTGAGACCAAAGAGCTGTCAAAAGACATCAGGGACAAACTGTAGACCTGCACAAGGCTGGAATGGGCTACAAGACCATCAGCAATAAGCTTGGTGAGAAGGTGACAGTGCCTCATGGCGTGAAGATGATCATGAGAAAAGCTGTGGGTCAGTCCAAAACTATACGGGAGGAACTAGTTAATGATCTGAGGGCAGTTGGGACCACAGTGGCCAAGGACACTACAGGTAACATAATATGCCGTAATGGACTGAAATTTTGCAGGTCTCCCTACTCAAGTCTTGGGTGAGAGAAGTGGCCCAAAATCCCTCCTGAGATGTGTTCAAATCTGGTGACCAACCACAAGAAGCATATTACCACTGTGGTTGCCAACAGAAGTTTCTTCACCAAGTACCACTTCATGTTTTGCTTAAAGATCAAATACCAATTTCACTCAATGCCTTGCAAATCACTTTCTAACTTTCAAGTAAGGTGTTTTTCTGGATTTTTAGATGATATTCTGTTTCTCTTCATTAAAATGAAACTACCATAAAAATTGGAGGTAGTTCATTTCTTTGGAAGTGAGGAAACTTACAAATCCAATAGGGGATAATATAAGATTCTCGCTGTTCAACAGTCCTGGGTCTTTTGTTTCATAATGGGACAAAATATTTTGAGTTGGTGAAAGATCTGGCCTTCAGGCAGATCAGTTCAGAAACTGGACCCTTTTGCTACAAAGCCAAGTTGTTGTAATAGCTGCAATATGCAGTTAAGTATTGTTTTATGCAAGGCCTTTCTTAAAATGACATGATGGATGGGAGCACATGTTGCTCTGAAACTTGTATTACCTTTCAGAATTGATGGTCCCTTTCCAGATGTGTAAGATACATTGGCACTAATGCACCCTCATACCATCATAGATGCCATATCCATGTTTTCCAAAAACATGGATATTTAAATTTAAATTTTTCTGAACACAGATCAGTTTTCCACAAGCTAATTTCAAATGTCCTCAGTCCATTTTAAATGAGCTTGACCCCTTAGAAAGTGTTTCAGGATTGTGTTCGCATATAGCTTGTCTTTGGATGATGGAGCTTTTACCTGCTTTTATGGACGGTCAACAGTTTTTACAGATAGTGGTTTCTGGAAGTGTTCTTCAGCCTATGCAATGACTTCCACAACAGAGACATGTCTGTTTTCAAGGCAGTGGCACCTGAGGGTGTGAAGATCTTAGATTTCAATACTGATTTTCAGCCTCGTCTCCTGTGCAGAGGAAATTTTGAGAATAAAAATCATTGCTTTGTTTTTATTTACATTTTACATATGGAGTGCAGGGTTTTTATATTGTAGTCTACTGTTTATCATGCTTATCCATGCGTATTTTCTCAGTTTGTTTTGATGTTTGTGCATCGCTTTGTAACAAAGTGCCTTGAAGCACACTATGTATTTATTTATTCAGTCTGATGTGGGAAAATGGTCATGATTTGTTTTGTAAATGCTCAGAAAGCCTCTGCACTACCGCACAGCCACTCAGTCCCTGTGATAGCACAGTGTGTGTTTTCATCTCTAATGATATCCAGGTGGAGCATAAGTCATGGTGACACTTTTATATATGATCGACTGTAGGTGCAGAGTCTGACTAAGCGCTAATAGCACCCTGAGGGGAGTCTACTATGGTAATGACATTCTAGGCCAGCTATATTAACCAAGCACCGATGAGTGAAGTGAATGCATTTGTAATAAATCAAGGGCAAATGGTTTGTGTGGCTGTTTCAGAGGCGGAGGTAAAAAGATCACACCAGCATTGCCTCATGAGCGAGCCGTAATTTCTCTATCTGGGTGTTTTTCAGCATCAGGGACCGGTTCCTTTAGCCGCAGATTGCCTTACAGCTTGTAAATGTAATAACCACTGTGTCAGATTTCAGATTCCCGATGTGCTTCAGAGATTTGACAGCTTACCAGCAGCTCTGTCAAAAACACTAGGTCATGACTGACCTGTGTAACATGATTCTAATGCAGTTGGCTTGTTCATTCCCGCAGGTCTGGTGATAGGCTATTCTATGACTCCACCCGTCCTCGACAGCCCCAAAGACGAACTAGTGATTGCAGCCCACACAACACTCACTCTTACATGCAGGTATGTGTGTCTGCTCTTCTCGTTTTGGACTGACTACATGCACTTGTGCATGACAAACTGTGTGTTTTTTCAGGAAATTACAAAAAAATCATCATTGATAGATTAAAAAAAAATGTGTTACTTGCAATCAACAAATGAGAATAATACATTTAGACTCTGCTACAGTTCATTTTTCAGATAAAGTTACCATTTTTATTACATCTTTCGTGAACAAAGGATCTGGACACTCATGCATTGCTAATAGTTTTCATAGCATTTTATACGTCTTACATTTGTGATGCAAACTGTCAGTTTAAATAAGAAAAGTCTGCACTTGTTTTACTCTGCTATTTCTAAACCATATAAACAATGGGCCATGTCATATAAGACAGAGATTTTTTTGTTCTAAAGCAAAGCCAGGCCCGATTTAAACTGAGCCTGTGTCATATATGAGTCAACTCATGATAATGATCCTATATTCCTATAAAATCTCAGCTGTGCTGTCTGCTGCCCCAAGCAGTCCCCCCTTTAACCATTTTGTTTTTGTGGTGAACAAAAAAAAGAAGAAAAAAAAGCTGTCTTTGCTAAAGCTGATATTATTTTTGGTCTTTTCCAGATTATTTCTCAGATAAATGTTTTCATCTTAAAAAAAAAAAACTCCCATAAGGGAAAATTATTCACTGGGGCTGAAAATACTTAAATTATCATCTGTCATGTTTGTGTCATTTCCAGCCATCACATTTTGGCACCATGTGCACATTTCTGACATTACTGTTTAGTGGAGCAAGGTGATGAAAGCATAGCTATCGGTTTTCAGACGGCCATTATGGTTGCAACCGTAATGCCTCTGGGTTAACATAACTGAATTTATGTGACAAAGCTCAAAGCAAACAAGGATGTGCAGATGCTCTGGAAAATGTATATCACTACAAGTGCAAAAAGCACACTCACAGTCACACAAACACTGTCGTTTTTTTACTTAACATGTAACAACAATGTAATAATAATGTCTTTATTTAGCACAGAGTATTTTGACTGATAAGCAGAAAGAAAGTTTTATGCAATCGAACAATTAACATCACTAATAAACAATCTAAGAACAGGTAGATGTCAGCTAATGCATATCTGCATATTGTCTGCTTGGAAATGAAGAGAGACTTTATGACATTGGATACTTTGGTAAAATGGAATCATGTAAAAAAAGAAAAAAACTAAAGGACCTAGGAGTGTACCTTGTGGTACACCACAAGTAATGTGACAATCTGAGTGTTAATTCAAATAATACAACTTTTCATTTTAAGTATTAAGATTAAATCTGTTCCGTGTCCTTTGATTTTTCACATCTCTTCAGGGGATCTAATACTCTGGTCTGGGCCTGGCCTGATCAGACTCTGGTTGGACGAGACCTAACCCAGCGTCACTCCCAGCTGGAGACCACCTCAGCCCCCGGGCAGAGGGTGGCCTTAGTCAGCGAGTGTCCGGGGAAGTCGGAGTTGCCGTACTGCAAGAAGCTTGTCCTGAATGGGGCACAGGCCAAAGACACGGGCTACTACCGCTGCTCGTATAACGATGCCAAGGCCATCATTGAAGGCACCACTGCCACCAGCATTTATGTCTTTGTCATGGGTGAGTCACACAAGCCTGCAAATGTGGTAACTCTGACACTGAGTCTGGATGTTTGTGGGTTCATTTTACTCTTGAACTTGTTTCGAAAAAGAGCAAATTTCATCCCCTTGCTTGATGTGGTCCGCAGCTCTTTGGCTTGGCTATGTGGAACCTTTAGTCCTTATTTCTGTTTTCTTTGGTAGCCATCCTGTTGAAGCAGATCTCCTGTTTTGAATATTACTTTAATATCAAAGCAGACGCTCTGTTATTAGAAGTGGAAATTGTTGAGTTTGCCTCGGTCACACCCTGGAGGTTGGCAGGATTCAGATATTAGCGATGCAAAGCTTTTGATAAAGACAGGAATGGGAAGCTAATTAAAGCATTAATGCGCTATTTGTTTTTCGTAATATCGAAATGAATAACATATCAAAGAACACCAATGAAATGTGTTTCGTTATCAGTATATTTTTTGTCATATACAAGTTGACAAGTCAGACTAGCTCATAGTTTGAACTTTAGAACTCAGGACTTGTCCCTAAGGGTTGTCTCTTTACTTTTCCTCGCTCCATGTGCTGAGGGAGAGGAGGCACATGGAGAGACAGATGATTGTCATGGCGGGGAATCCTGCTGACCAGTCCACTCATGTGAAACGCCTGTTTATCCCCTCTGACAAGGTGCCAAAACAGTTTCCACAGATCTATCCGGGGGGCTGATCATAAGCAGATGGAATTGCAGCCATAAATTAGACCCAGTGTGTTGAAGGATAAAGGGGACACATGTGGATTCAATTAGACGGGCAGATGTCAGCCTTTTACTCCTTCAGGGCTCTAACGCTATGCTCTAAACGCACATATGAGTGCAGACGCTGATCTGAATACATGAATATACTGTATTTTTACATGTGTAGAATAATGCAAAGCACACAAACACCTGCTCAGCCTGCTCTGCAACCTGTCCTCACCTCAAGTAGCAGATCTCTTCCTCCGAAACCAACTGCAGTCTGATACCTGCGGGTGATTTATTGAGAAGAAGTTAAAGTGCGAGACGCTGTGTATTATTTCTGTTGCTTGTGTGTGTATGTGTGTTCAGTCCACTGCAGGGCAGAAATATAAGCCTCTTGATATGACTCTTTGTTTGGCCTCGCAGCAGCTTAAAGTGATAGGTTTGAGTTGTGCAGAAAAAAGAAGAAGTATGGAAATAACTGAAGGCTTATCATGCAAAACAAGACGTAAGAAGAAAAGCTCGCATGTCATATAACATATTTGCTGCTGCTCAAACATCGCCGGTACTGACAGCAAAGCGGGAGAGATCAACGTTTTTATAATAGCATAATCTCTTGCTGAGGGAATAGTAGCTTTTATGGTGATAAGAGCTGCAGTTTAAATTGCCAAAACAATTGCTGCGATGTCTCCCAAAGTCCTGAGCATCGGTAGCTGCGGCAACAAAAAAGGGAAGTATCAAGGTGTTAAGAATGAAACACAGTGGAGAGATATTTTCCATCACCAGAGAGCCTGAGGTGAAATTGTAACACTGTTTAGAGGATGATTAAACCTCTTGGCTGTCTGTCTCTCAGTTTATTTTGTAATAGAGGTCCTTACCGCTATTTGCTAGGCGGGGACAGACTGAGCTGTTGGTAATCATGATAAACTACACATGAGGTGTGTCCTTGGGGGTCATTATCAGGACGGGGGAGATCTGGCTGTCCGTACATGAAGTTAACTCAGTAATAGCTGCCATTACCCCAGCTGCTATCGGGGTTAACCTCTAACAGCTCCCTGTCTCTCTCTGTCTGCATCCAGACCCAGAGCAGCCCTTCCTCAACAGCGGCAGCGTGCAGACCATTTTCATCAAGAGCCATTCCACGGATGTAATAGTGCCATGCCTGGTCACAGTGCCTAATCTGAATGTCACCCTGAAAACGGTTTGTGCCCAAACCAAATTTCTCACACTCTGTTCATCCAGTTAAAGTTTTCAGCTGGTGCTTAAATTGATGATTTTAACAGCAGCAATCATTTTTGTGCATTTAGATGTTGTACAATCCCTGGCAACTGGAGAAGGAGAAGCTGAGATGGGACAACAAGCGGGGCTGGTCCATTCCCAAAAACATCATAGACAAGGAACCTCTCCTGATGCTTTTTTGTGCTGCTATGCTGGGAGGCAATTGGTACAGTTCGGACAACTACGTGTTCCACACTACAGGTAAAACAGTATGTTTCCTCCAAAGGTTTCAAAAGTATCCTTAGGTATTTATCACAAAGTCCTGCCAAAATGCAATAGCTGAACTTTCAACTTCAAGCATTAAATGACACACCACAGAGCTTTGGGACACAGAGAAGACTGGGTCATTGCTGTAACTGAGAACACTAAGCTAGTTAAAAAACTTAGGCAGATCCCTTGAGATGGATGAGATCCGCTCTGAGTTTCTCATAGGTCTGGATTCGAGCCTGAACGATATAGGACTTCTAAGACTGACACCAATATTTGTTGACTTAAAAATCGGATATATCAGCCAATATCTTTTTTTTTCTTTCAAGTACACAAAACAAGATAATGTGTCCCTGCTGAGATAATATAACAATGCAGGGTAAAAACAATCTTGTTTTTTTGTCACACGAAGTTGTGGATTACTTGTTTAGATCAATCGGTTGTTGTGTTAATGGCACTCTAAACACCTGCATTGCCAACAGGGAAGTCGCAGAGTATGCTGTGGTGGACAAACTATGCAACGTCAACACTTGTAACATAGTTGAGGGGTGTTTCTCCAGTGGTTTTTTTTCTGTTTTAATTCTCATTGTTGTAAAATAAATGTCAATTATTTGCTCATATAATGTATCGGCAAATAGCTAATATTGACTGATAATATTGGCTGGGCGGTATTGAGCAACTATCCTGTATGACACAGTTCTGCAACACCAAGTGCAAGTTATTACCTTTGGATTTGCAAACTAGGGTGGTGGTCCAACTTCGGGACGGATCACACTGCTTATCCTCGCTGGGAATGTTTATCCCAGGGGAGTGCTAGGATTTAGGAAAGATAACACAGTTTACTTCCTGGTTATGGAGCAATGGCCCAGCTCTTTTCTTGCTTTTCCAGTAGAAATATTTGGGAGTTTGCCCAACCAGTCCGTTTTTTATAGACTTTGAGAAAGCATTCAACCACATCCCTTGGGATGTTCTGTAGGGTGCTTCAAGAGCTTTTCAGTCCCTGTACAATTAACATGGTTGGTTCACATTGCTGGCAGGACATCAGTCTTATTCCCGGTGGGTACTGGACTGTGGCAGTGCTGCCCTTTGTTACCATATCTGTTTCTTGGTGAATTTCTAGGTGCAGCCAAGGGGCAAAAGGTTTCAGGTTCAGTAGTTTCAGGATCATGTCTGTGCTTTTTTGACTTCACTGAGGGATGATCGCAAACTTGCACTGGGGCAGTTTTTCAGCAGTAGGGATAACAATTAGCAACTTCAAGTCCAAGGCCACGGCTAGTAGGGAAGAGTGGAGCAGGAGACTGACGAAAAGATGGGAGAAGCATCTGCACTGATGCTGATGGCGTATCAGTATGTTGGTACGCTAAATAAAGAATAAGATGCAAGGAGTAGAAATGAGGAGCTCACGCTATCTCTGCTGTGGCTCAAACTGAAAGATTATTTCTATGTGGTCTTGGGAACACCTTGGCATCCGCTCCACCTCCTCAGAAGA